>NC_092205.1:103447524-103474670 GCF_043381705.1 Parasteatoda tepidariorum | reverse complement strand
TTTTTTTTTTAAAAATCATGGAAAGTGATGGATTTAGGTTGCCGAAAAATCTAATTTTTTAAAATGGAAGTAACCCCCCCCCCCCAAATTTCATAATGTTCCAAATATCTGAATTGGTAACAAAATCCCCTCTCACAATCATATTTTATTGAAAAATGTTTTTATCATGTTCTATAAAAATTATGGTGTTTTTTTCAAAAAATGAAAGAAAAAACATCATTTCTAGAGCGAATTATCTTTTAATCTTTTGTGATTTCAGAATTTTTGTTATTATTTTTAATTAATTTTATCAATTTAAAATTATAGCTCAAGCAAGCCAGTCATTGGCAAGTATTTTTTTATTCCTAAATGATAATGGAAAAATCAGGAGTATTTCTTTCCTTTCCGATGAACAAGAAAAGTATCTTAAAAATATAATTCTGCAAAAAAAAATTTTTTTGCTTTTGTATTTTTTTAGCTATTTTTTTGATTCAACACTTTCTTTACTCTGTTTTTTAAATTAAAAATCTATAAATATGAAAATGCAGATTATAACAGTTTTGGTTATACCTATCATTTCAACTAATGTTATAATGATTTTTTAAATTGATTGTTGTGTTTTTGTCAAAGAAAATAATAACTTTGTTAAGTCATGAAAAATTTTTGGAATTAGTCATGAAAAGTCATGGTTTGAAAATCGAAAATATAGCACCCTGTATATTTAATAGAAATTTCATATTTTAACGTAAGTGCGATTATTAAATAATGATGAATGACTATTCGTTGGCTCTGCTGCGTCTCCCCGCCATTGTTTTTGTAAGTTTTGAATTGATCTTTCTTCGATTTTTAAAGACTCGAAGTTTTACNCCGTCACCTTACGCTTGGATAAAAAGAAATGCACATCATTGATTTAATGGTCTGTAGTAATATTTATCATTCTCATAGGTGCCAACTCTACTGGTTATTATCACACTATTATTAGTGGTTACAAGTAAAAGTCGTAATAATCTTTTAATAATAAGCTTTTTCCTAACTTTCAAAAATTATCAAATTTTGCTTTGATTCAAAATATTCAAAAAAAAATAATAAATATAATAAAAATAATAAAAAACAAAAAAAAAAGGATTAAGTATTACTTTTTTTATTTAATTGTAAATTCATGCATATTATTAATAATATGTATATACCTATACAGAATTTAGTAGTAAAACCTCATGAAATTGCGCCAGTTTTATTTTTGTTAATGTTATAGATATTGTATTTCTGATTCCGGTATTGGGTAGTTGACACTTCTGCAAAGTGTCAGTATGTGAGTTGATCCTTATGGAAGAAATTTTTTTGACATGTTTACAGCTCTTCATTAAAATCAAAAGTGATTGCTTTATAGTGTTTGTAAGGCCTTTTGTGTTTTGTTGAAAGTTGGTTGCAATATTTTACTTTGCTGCCAACTGTACTGGATTTTGCCAGTTTCTCCTGGTTTACTGGTTTAATTAAAATTCTCCTGGTTTTTGTACGTTTTAGAAAATTCTCTAACATTCTTGAGTAAGTTTTCTTTAAAAAAATCCCTATTGAAATAGAATTTTTGTACAGAAATACATAATGACGCGAACCTTATTTATAGAAATCAGTTCAAAACTTTTTTTGTTACAAAATGTTTAATTTATTTTTATTCAGAACTCTCTTTCTAAATTAATGAAAGAAATCTTTTAACTGTCTTTGATGAATTGAATGCCTATTAATGTTCCAAATTATGAGTATACGTAACATTTCAAGTATGTTAAATGTCAATCGTAACATTAAAATATTGCAGATTTTCTATTTTGATGACTATAAAATTCCCTATGTGTAAAACATTTACTGCATTATGCAACAATTATCATGAAATTTATATTATTTTGTAAAATCTACTGGATTTTTTCCTATCCATGTTGGCAGCTATGAATTTTCGTAAATAACAACTTTTAATATAACAATTTTACAATTTTGTGAGCAACACAAATATGGTACTCAAGATACCTGCTTTTACCTATGCTTTAAATTTTCTACAATCATAGTTACTGATGGCAAAAATAATTATTTTTATAATTATTGACGAACCAATATCATGGTTACTATCCCTGTGGCAGAATTTGATCGATCTATTTGCGACAAAACTCTTATTCACTAATATCTTTCTGCAAGATACTTTTAATGATAACAAGCATATATGTTACAAATTTCAAAAGCGCTGTGTTTACAAAAAACAACTATTTAATTTTTTTTTTATGAAACATGTAATAATTTTTTATTCTGATATTATGGGTGATATTTTCGCATTTTTTGGGGGGGGGCACTCAAATTATTTTGCCTTTTCTAAGTATCGCAATAAAAAATATAATAAAAAATCGTGAAATCCGTAGCAGTAATTACCGGGGGAAGATAGACGACGAAATAATGCGCATCGAATCAAATGCGAGTTTCGCTTTGAGGTTGACAGCCGAGATTCTCGCGGAATATCATATTTGTCATGTNCTTTTAATGATAACAAGCATATATGTTACAAATTTCAAAAGCGCTGTGTTTACAAAAAACAACTATTTAATTTTTTTTTTATAATACATGTAATAATTTTTTATTCTGATATTATGGGTGATATTTTCGCGTTTTTTTTTGGGGGGGGCACGCAAATAATTTTGCCTTTTCTAAGTATCACAATAAAAAGTATAATAAAAAATCGTGAAATTCGTAGCAGTAATTACCGGGGGGAGATAGACGACGAAATAATGCGAATCGAATCAAATGCGAGTTTCGCTTTGAGGTTACGTTGTTGTAATAATTAATATCGCATAAAAATTATCGGATTTAAAAACTGGAGAAATCAATAGCAATAACTGCCAACAATTCCATAGAATTATTGCCTTGAAAAGTAAATACTCAAATGCACAATTTGATTTTTCCATATTGTTCCAACTTTACCCCAATCATAGTAACCCAAATTTATTAATTCAGAACTTAAATTTTATATATTCTCAATCACATTTCATGTTGAAAAAGCATAACTATCAAATGTGATTCTAATACTTTATAATATACTAATTCTAAGATGCCGCTTTCTATTGTAGCAAAATTATCGATTTTAATTGTGTTCACCTAATATTAAAAATCTAAGCTAAATAATTAATTTAAACTTGATTTATTTTTAATTAAATAATTCTTTAATATTTTCTAATAATATTGTTTTTAAATAATTAAAAAATTTAGCAGGATAATTGCAACAGCAATCTCATTATGAATCTTTTTTATATAGTTTTCCAAAGTGTTTTATATCTTAAAAAAAATTTATTGCTAATTTGGTTTGTTATAGATAATTTTATTTTTTTTCTTTGTTAAAAACTATAAAAATATTTTTTTAAATTATTTATTAATTTTTATTTGATGAATAGTTAGTATAATATTGTCATTTTAATTATTTATTTGTACAAATAAAATGCTGATATGCATGTTAAGTAACGCATGGTTTCGTAATGTGAAAAACAAAATGTAAACTTTTTTATAATATAAATTGTTTAATTTGTTTTTTATTATTTTAGCCTTAAAAGTGCCAAAGACACTCTTATAAATGACGTTGATGAATTGGAAGAGAAAATTTTAAGGTAAGTTTCCTAAAATTAGTAAAAAATTGCAGAGAAAAATACAAGGTATCTGCGCGCCTGGAAAGTTATGGATTTCAGTATTGAACAAAGTTTTTCAAGAAATGTCATGATTTTAACTATTTTTTTAAAAAAAAAAATCAGAGTAAGTCATGAATTGCCAAAAAATCAAATTTTTAAAATTGAATTTACCCTCCACCCTCTCCCAATTTCATGTTGTTCCGAATATCTGAATTTGTAACAAAATCCCTACTCATAGTCATATTTTATTAAAAATGTAAAATGTTTTTATCCTGTTCTTTAAAAGTTATGGTGTTTATTCAAAAAATGAAAGATTGAACGTCTTTTCTAGAGCAAATTTTTTTTTAAAATTCCAGTCATTGGCGATTATTTTTTATTCCGAATTCAGAACAGACAAATCAAAAGTAATTCTTTCCTTTCCGATGAACAAGGAAAGTAACTTTAGAATATAATTCTGCAGAAAAAAGAAATTACTTGCTTTTGTATTTTTTCAGCCATTTTATTTCTTCAACTCCTTATTTACCCTGTTTTTTAAGTTAAAAATCAATAAATATGAAGATGCAGAGTATAACAGTTTTGGTTATACCTATCATTTCAATTAATGTTGTTATAATGCTTTTTTAAATTTACTGTTGTGTTTTCGTCGGAGAAAATGTTAACTTCGTTAAGTCATGAATTTGAAAATCTAAAATGTAGCAGATATACTTTTATCCAGATAAGAACACTTAATAGAATTTTTAATGCTAGTTGCAAAAATGTCAAGACTATTTTTATCAGGCTTGGCAAGTTTCTTACATAGTGAAGGAAGAAAAAAACTGCCCAGAAAAAAAAAGGGTTTCTTCTAACTCAAGTGAGAGAAAAAGAAAAATTATTTTAAGTGAAAAAATATCAATTATTGACTTAAAAATTTAAACAGTTTGCAATTGTTATCTAGTTGAAATAATAATACTTCCAAGTCATTTAAGAAATCATAAATTAAAAAGCTAGGAAAGAAAAATAAATTTAATGAATTTCTTTGGAAGTTGAAACTACTGTAGCCTTTTTTCATTGTTTTTACATAAGGAAGTATAGTAGAAATTCATTTTACAATTATGTAAAGAACTTTCAAAATATTATAATCAAATTATTTATTATTGTAATATACTGCAAATCACGCATTTTATTTCATGATTACAAGCAGCATACTTATTCTCTTTTTCTTAAGGTGTCTTGTAATCACAAAAAACTTTGATGAATCTCTCGGACTAACATAAGGAGGTGTTTTTCTTTCTCTCAAGTTGTACAGTTAGGTCATCAATTTAGTCAAAATTCCCAACACCCCCATTTTACACTCTTTCTACACTGGGAAATGGGACCATACCTTACTTCAGAAAAGGGCAAGCAAGGGGAAATTCTTGTCATAACCAAAAAGCAGAAATTTCTCATTTTTTGGAGTAATAAACCATTTTTCTTTTCATAACAGCTAAATTAAATTTTGCGAAATCTTATTATTTTAATAAATGTAAAATTATGTATTTTAATTTGAAAGAAACAACTTAAAAATATATTTTCTTTGTTTCATTATTCACTTTTTAAATTTTACTCATATATTCTGTAAATGTCATGCCAAATAAAAACAAAAATTTATTTAAATTCGATAGATATCAATTATGCATTTTATTGATATTAAATATAAATTTTTTTTAAAAAAAGTTACTGTTACTTTATACAATAACTGTTTCAGAAATGTAAAAAGGCATGTGATTCTTCCAGTAATTGGCAGAATTCTGCGAATGTAAAAAGGCGTGTGATTCTCTTATCAGTCACTTATTTTCCAACAAAAATTCTGCTAATCTAACATTTAAGTTTTATTACTTAGGTAAAATCAATTTTAACATATGCTTGTGAAACCTGGACCCTATCTTGTACGAATGAGGCTATGCTGGGTACATTTGAGAGAGAGGTCTTGAGAAGTATTTTTGTAGGAATTCAAACAAATGGTGTGTGGCTTAGAACAGTGGTGCGCAAACTTTTTTCGACTGCGACCCCTTTAGTAGAGAGAAAATTTTTGGCGACCCCTAGAGATAAATGTTCACAAATAAGATGTATATTTCGCGCATTTCTTTCGTTTCATCGAATAAAAACATCATCATATTTGACTCATATTAATTTTATTTATAATTTTAAGAAAATACTTTTTGTATAACACAAAAATCTGTAAATTGCCCTTTAATGAGATGTATGTGGCTGCAAGTTTCTAATTATCTCATCGATGTTTGGATGTATGTTGTTAATTGCAATTCGCATATCATCTTCAGGGTTTAAACGCGAGCGGTATTTTGTTTTTATTGAAACTAGTTTGCTAAATCCAGTATCACATAAATACGTTGATGCAAATTGTATTAACACTCTGATGGCATTCTTGCATAAAATGGGATATTGTTTTTCCACGGATAGTCAAAATTTTTTGTCAAAGCTGAATCTTAAATTGATTTCGACTCAGTAGTTCTCACTAATTTGAAGAGTTGAACTGCATATGTCAAAGGAAAATGGATCACGAATCCAACCAAGATTTTCAGGAAAATCCTCGAATCTTCTCGAAGAATTTTTCTTTAACTTTTCAATGTAACTTTTTAGTTTGCGCACCACTGGCTTAGAAGATCAAATCTAGAGCTTTATTACTTCCATAATGAACCTGACATTATTAAAGTTAATAAACGACAAATAATAAAATGTTGAAATGATGTTTTTAAATGTAAATATATCTATATTATTTTTTTTCCTTGATAAAATCGTTAAAGCAAGGGAACATGGTGTTGTTTTTATTCAGTTCAGTTTTGCCAGAGACTAAGCTTATTCTTCAAAGCTTGAATTTTACTGGCTGCAGTTATGATAGTTGAATTCTCACCCTGCAAGCTCAAATTTAAGTCGTTAAGTTTTTCGAAAATATCAACTAAATAGCTCAGCTTCCCTAGCCAAACTTCATTGATATAATAACTTGCCAATCTATGTTTCTTTTCGATTAAAAACGTGTACACTTCATTTCTTAAATCAAATATCCGTCGTAGTATTTTCCCACGTGAAAGCCATCTGACTTCGGTGTGTAACAGTAAATCTCTCATACGTTGAACCCATCTCATTGCAAAGTATTGAAAAGAGACGGCAGTTGCATTTAATGTAGTTAATTGAACTAACAGCGTCTTGTAATACGTTGTGCAATTCTTCATCCATATCTTTTGCAACAAGAGCTTGCCAATAAATCATACAATGATTAAATACCATATGAGGCGCCACCTTCTGAATTAAGCCTCTGAGCCCCTTATTCGAACCTGTTAATGCTGCAGCACCATCAGAAAGAGTGGACAGCATGAAATTGCAATTAAACAGGGAGTGACGGTGCTTCACTCTTTATAAGTACACTGTATGGTATGCAGCTTGCAGGGATAATGCATTTCATAAAAATTTGGCGACCCNAAACCTGGACCCTATCTTGTACGAATGAGGCTATGTTGGGTACCTTTGAGAGAAAGGTTTTGAGAAGTATTTTTGGAGGAATTCAAACAAATGGTGTGTGGCTTAGAAGATCAAATCTAGAGCTTTATTACTCCCATAATGAACCTGACATTATTAAAGTTAATAAACGACAAATAATAAAATGGACAGGCTGTGCTATCAGAATGGACGGAGACCGTACCACAAAAAGAGTTTTCTATGCCAGACCCGTTGGCACACGAAAAAAAAAGGCAGGCCGAATTCGAGATGGATAGATGGCCTAGAAAAAGACCTTTTGTTCTTAAAACTAAAATCTGGAAAACACTTGCAGAAAAAAAGGTTATCCTGGAAAAAAAACTTCTCGATTCAGCCAAGTCCCACCCTGGGCTGCAAAACCATTGATGAGGATGATACTTATGTAAAATCTGGTTAGCGAGACATTTATTGCACGCATACTGGCACCCTCTTTTTTCTAAGTTCTCAATCACATGGCATGACTTTTTACATAGATTTTTTAGATGAAGAGCAACTTTAGATAAAATTCAAGAATACGAGACACAAAAAAAATTTTAATAATTCGGGTAAAACTAATGAACTACTAAGGCATGTGTAAAATTGATTATCTAAAAAGATTGTTCTTTGAAAAAAAAAAAAAATTTTTTTTTCCTTTTTTTGATAATGAGTAGCAATTTTGTTGTCCGAATTTAACCAAAGAATCAGTGTGATGCCCCTTTTTTATTTGGTTACAATTAGATTGACAGGATTGCCACTCCACATGGTGATCAGGGAAGGTACAGGGAATTTTTATTTTACAAACTGGGAATTTTTGTTTTTTAAAAAATAGTGACCAATCAAAGCATAATCTATGGGATATTTCAGCTATACTAAACTATTTAATTTACTATAGCATTATTTAAGTATGTTCAGCTGTTTTTCCAGCAATTAAAACTAATAAATAAAGTTAGCTCAATATAGCTCACACAAGAGCACAGTAATTGTTGTTTCCTCTTAATTTATTGTGTATAATATGTACAGGAAGAAAGAAAAACAGGTAATTTCTCCTGTTATCTTTACAAAGAAGGAGAGAAAATGATACTGCCCTTGTGAAATAATTCGGACAACGGCATCTTTTGATCTTCCAGACGACACAGGTTAAGAGACTCCTCGAGTTGAAATGACAATGCCCTCAATGTTTCCTTCCCATTTCTTTCATTTTCTTATTAATTTGAGGACTGTGTTTATCACAGCTGGGGTAAAAAAGAGAACAGAAGTATAATCTTTGAGGTATTCCTATCAATGAAACATTCAGACACTTGATAGATGATCAATTATGAATAATCAACTCCATAGGTCCTCATGACTTACAGGCATGCATTGCCTTTTTTTTTCTTCTGTGAATCATGGGAGATTTACTTTAAAATTATTTACTATAATATTATTTAATTATATCTATATATTTGAAAATATTCTAAAAACAATTTATGGTGTTAAGCTTAGGTATTAGGGTACGCTTCCGTAAACGAACAATTTTTTTGGATTCCAAGAATGCCTGCTTAATTGAAGTTTCACTGTATATATTTTTAATACAAATTGTTTTTACATACCGAATCATATAATCATAATTTATGAAGCAAACGTATGACTTTTTAAACATAAATTTTTATTCACAAATTACTGAATTTTCGCTTTCAAATCAATGGTTAATTTTATAAAAAAAAAATTTTTAATTCATTCAATTAAAAGCTAAACAACTTTAGAGCTTTTTTTTAAAGAAAATTTGACTTGAAAATCATGAGAAAACTTACAAATTTTGTTTAGGAAGTAAAACTTATATGTTTTCAAATAAGACTGTTAGAGCTAAGATTTTTCCCCTCTCATTTTAATAGTTTACAATGTTTTTCTAAGGATTCACTAATATTTAGAGAGAAAAAAACTAGTTTTATTATTTTGTTTATTTATTTTTGTTAAATAAATCAGTTTTTGATAAATGAATTAAAAACCAAATTACTAAAAAATAGATTGACGTCAAAATAAAGTTGCGATAAAAATTTAACCATTTAAAATAATTCTAGCATTTTGAAATAATCAATATTTTACCAAGCTACTCATTTTTTGTATTTTTAGATAATTCTCTATCTTTCAACACCCAGTAAACAGAAAATAGTATAAGTATACCTAATTCATCTAGATATAAGTGTGCATATAATAAGTATAATATAATCAAAATGCAGATATTTATAATTTGATTATATTTTAAAATTCTATATAAAATTAAAATAATACAAAAACTGTTATTTTCTCTAAAAAAATTTTTACTTTTTTGCAGTATGTTAATCTTTTTTTCTTTTTAAATTGACCTATTAATTTATTAGTTATCATTTAACAACTGTGTTGGTCAATTTTAATTTCTACCAATTGTTCCGGTGTCCTGGTAGAAATAGGTTTTTTCCGGATAAAATCCCGACCCTGATTTTATCTAGTAAAAGCGGTAAAAAGTTATAAACCTTTGTACTCTTACAAAAATGCTCTAGCCCCTTGTTTGGATTCATGCATGAAATTAGTTATAGCTCTATTTGTCTTAAAATAATAATTTCAAAATAAAAAAAATATTCTACTAGTTTACACTAATTATTGCATCATTAACTGTGGTACATTAGTCATAATCCATATCATCAGAAAGAACGCTTTCACATTCTCAGTATAATATTTTGTACCTATACTATATTTTTTAAGTCCCAACAATGACCAATGATAGCTTCATCCTGAAGTGCAAAAGAAAAATATTTTCTACATAGTTCTTCTTTCTTTTAAAGGTTGTATCTCTTATATATGAGATTCCTTTTTCAATCTTGTTTACAAAATAGTCAATTAAATCATTATGCATCTGTAGCCAGATCTACTCTATCAGTTAAAAAGCACTTTGTCTCCTCCATACCTTTTTTTTCTTCTGATGATTAGAGCGAATAATAATAGAAACTCTTTTTCAAAGTTGTATTTTCAGTCTGCTATCACTTTTAATGTAGTGGAATTCATAAAAAAGAAACTTATTTTTAAAAAAATACATATTTACCTGATTTCGTTTTCTCTTTGATTTACGAGGGGGTGGGAAAATGCATTGCACATGCATATCAGTGAACTGAAGATAAAAGAGTAAAATATATTTATCTATTTGTCATCGATTAATTAAAATAAAATATTTTTCTTTTGAATAAATTCTGATTCTTTGGAAGTGCAGTATCATTTGCAAGTTTTTCTTGATGTGGAATCACATCTGCTTTAAATAAAAATCGCGTTTTTATAAAAATAAAAAGGAGAATTGTTAATTTAAACATACGATTATTTTATGAAACATATTGCAGTTTTGTTTTTCTGATTCCACGACGTTTGATTTTTTTTTCTTTTCAAGATAAATTTCGCACTCAATAAATTAATTCTTTTTTTTTTTCATAAATTTTATCATTAGGTTTTTTTTTTAATTCAGTTGATCTTTTTAATTGTGCCTTGGTCTGGGTTTTAATATTTATGCTGGTGTCTTTTTTAACTATCGTTTCCGGTTCGATATTTTCAAGTGTTGTTTTTATTTAGATTAATAAGTTTTCCTTTTATTTTATCCTTCCCCCCTCCCTGTATAATTAAGTATGAAATATATTGCGTTATTTAATCATTTGTTTTGTTTATATTAGTTAATTTAGCTGATGGTTTAATTAACAGCTGAAAAAAATATTAAACATGGGTAAAATTAATAAAGACATGTCGATTATAGAAAGCGGACAGATCCTCTTATCTGAGGCGAAGTCGAGGATAGTAGAATATTTAACAGCATTGGAAGGTACCAAGAAGAAACTTAATTTGTTAATGCAGGAACCTTCAAAAAAGTGTAAAAAATAAGATATGTTATTAATGAACAAAATTAAAAATTCTTGTTATTAAATTCTTGTTTTAATTCTATTTATTAAATATGCTCCAAATCTTTGTTTTGCTGCTCCAAAATTGCTTTTTTGTTGCTCCCAAGATGCTCCAAAACCATGTTTTGCCACTTGCATCTCTGTTTGTGCAATTGTATAATCGTTTGCTGCTGAATTTAATTAGAAAAAAAGAGTTTTTAAAAAAAATTGTAACACTTCACTGGCGTTCGGAAAGAATAACTTTCTGTTGTCCCTTATTTTAAAAACTGTCATACAAAGACTAATATTTAGCTTTTTAATTTGCCTGAGACTACTCGTGATATTAAACTGGTGATAAATTAAATGTTTTTTGCACGTAAGAAAAATTAAAATTTCAGCTTCAGACTTGTGTATTATGTTTTGTTTTAGTTCCTTGTATTTATTAATAAAATAAAGTATTTGTTGATTTTTTTCCGAAAAAAAAATTGGTAAAGGAAGCAGTTAACAGTCTTATTCATAGTTATATTTTCTCCATAATCCCAGGTATAATGACCTTTTGTAATATCTCTCATTCAGGAAATATTTTATAAATCCAGTTTCTTGTGAAGGTTTCTAGCAATGTTCTTTCTTTTTTTTTTTTTCTTCTTTCCCTTGATTATCTGTTTTGCCTAAGTGTGCATTTGTCACAGATTCGAATCCACTACCCCGAGTTTTTAACAGGATTCATTGACTTTCAATGTTAGTGATAAAAAAAACTCTCCCAAACAATGCAGAATTTGCGCTGAATTTGTTTAAGTCTGCTTTGTTTTTGTCGACTTAACCCAATTAGAGCCCAGGGCAAAAATTTCTTTGGGGGCCCCCTCTGCTTACCAACTTCAGTAATAAAGTACCGAACTTTATGGTGGTATGTAAATTTTTTACCTCATTATAGATATATAACAAGAAAAATTATTCGAACCTAAAATAGCTATGAAGCCCTTTCCGATGATCAGATGACATATCGTTCTGTCCATTTTATTGAGTTTCTGACAATTCTATATCCATCATGCCGAGTGCAGTTTTCTGATTGTTGACTTTGTCACCTAGCTGGGGAAAATTCATATTCTTGCTGACATTAGGGTGAAATTTTTGCAATGATGAGGGCTCAATTAAGTATTTCTGTAAACATATTGCGATATATATATAAGAATACGTTCTTTTAACTGGCCAAATTTGTCCATTGTAATTGTGATTTCCGCCCTAGAAAGCCATGGATTTACGAAACATAGATTGTGTTCATACCATAGATCAGGGATGGGCAAACTTTTTTGGTCGAGGGCCAAAAATCAAGAAAAAAAAATGTTTGGTGGGCCAAGTAAGATCTTCAAAATTTAAGAAAGAAAAAAAAAAGCAATATACAAGTTTTAATTTAAATATTTAGTGGGATGAAGGAAATTGCGATTTCATTTCTAAAACTTCCTTATATTAAAGTTCGAAGTGAGATGTGCTTATTTTAAGGAACAAGACTAAATCCTTTTCTGTTAGTCTACTTCTGAAATAATTTTTTCTAAGGTTCATAATTGAAAACTCTTGTTCACGTATATAAGATTAAGCTAACATAGCACTGATTTTCTGGGCGTGAAATTTTAAATTTTGGAAACTAGCTTTTGGTAATGATTTGTCAAACTTAGGCATATTTAGAAACAACTGCTTCAGATGATTGTTAGATTGTCCGCTCTTTGGAGCGTAAAATGCGCAGTCTGCCAAATGTGAAGTACAATTTACCTATATTAGATTCCATAAGTCAGCTCCTCGAGAAAGACAAACGCTAGTTGGAGCCAATCTACGGCTATTCTATAAAGAACTTCTGCTTTCAACATTTTACCAATAGAAGCTGTCTGTGCTAACTATTTCCATCAATTTATGTTTTGTAGAACAAAAATAGAGAAAGTAAAAATGTCATCAGTACTTTGTTAAAAAAGGAAAAGCTGAAAAAATTTTAAACATAGTCGACAATAAAATGGATGTATATTGTTTATATTTGCCGCTGATCGGCAAATAAAAATTCTATCCGCGGGCCGGATAAAATCCTCCGGCGGGCCACAGTTGGCCCGCGGGCCGTAGTTTCCCCATCCCTGCCATAGATTAATGAAGAAGCTAACATAACACTGATGGATTTTACACTGCACTGATATTTTGTTTAAAAAAAAAGTTCATTAAAGAAGTAAAATAAACTTTCTATTCCATTTGGGAGCCCCTCTCTGGTGTGGGGGCCCGGAGCAGCTGCCCCGTATGCCCCTGCCTTAGTTAGGCTTTGTATTTAAGAATGAAGTTCATCCACAAAACTTCAATGGGTGCTCTAGATTTTGGTTTCTTTTGGAATATTCCATCATTGAATCAACTTTAACCGCTTTTCTTACCTAATATTTTGAGAAAAAAATGCAAAGAATCAACATATTTTTTTATTTCATTCATAAATACAAGGAACTAATACAAAACATAATACGCTAGTTATAAGCTGACATTTTAATTTTTTTATGTGTAAAAAATATTTAATTTACCATCAGTTTGCTATCCCAAATTATCTCTTGTAATTGAAAAAAGTTAAATATTAGTCTTTGTATGTGTTCACATCTTCATAATCCGAAAATCATCTGCATTACTTTCGTTTGCGATTGCCATTTTTTTTTTTTTACTCTTTTTTCTATGTAAATTCAGAAACCATCATATATATAATTGCACAAAACACATCTGCAGTCACACACATAGCAAAACTCTGAAACAAAAATTGGTAAGCTTCCAACCACAGCAGATTATTATCATTTTTTGTTTGACTTCCGACCAAGATAAAGTGTGATAAAACAAAACGTATTGACGAATTCTGCTATGCCCTAGTTTACTCGGGATAATCCAGGAAGCAGTAAAAAATTGATGCTGTACACCTTAATAAATTGTAGAATAAGTCTTAAATTGCAGATTCAAGAGCAGTTTCCCAAGGTGGTGTTATTCCACTCACTAACTTCTAACTATCTCAATCAATCTCTAGTTGGGTACTAATTCTGAGATTTGAATCGCGAAATTGCGACTGATTCGAATCAGTTGATTTTATAGAAATGGATTTGAAGTATAATTTATTATTGTTTCATTATAATCAGGATTTGAATGAGTTGATTTTATAGAAATGGATTAGAATTATAGTGAATAATTAATTCATTATAGTTCATTGATACATTTTAATCAATTGTTCCATTATTATCAGGATTCGAATCGATGATTTTTACGAAATGGATTTATTTGAATTGTAATAAAGAATTGTTTCTTAAATTTCAGGTTAGTTTTGTTTCGCAGTGATGCTATATTATATACAGTTAAAAATTTCTTGTAATACCTGAGAGATTCTAACACATTTATTATTAAGGACTTAAGATTTTCCAATTAAAGAATTTTGTGGATTCAGATAGAAAGAAAATAAATTAATAAAACAATTCCTTTATAGTTTCTTAAAATTTGCCATAGTTAAAAGTATATATAACATTTGGCAATATATGCAATGCAATTATGCGAAAGATATAATAAGTATATTTATTTTTTTTAAAGACTTCATTAATGAGAAAGAATAACACCTTTTTTTTCTATAGACATTAGTTTAAAGAAAAATAGTGATAGATAAGTAAAAATGTTCTAAAGTTTTTGCAATTTCAAATTTATTTTAAGCTTTTGATTTGTAACACGAGATTTACATTTTAGTCATGTTATTGGAATCAGTGATCCAAATTACTACATTTCGAAATGAGATCTAAATCACATAATTTGAAGCACTGAACCGAATCACTTGGTTCTAATGATCCAAATCACATTATTTGAATCAGTGATATGAATCATTTCATAAGAATAATTTATTCGAATCACTTGATTTATAACTTTGAATGAAAATTTTATTTAAAATGAATTGGAAGTTTCAGTTGACTATTTAAGCAATTTTCCTTGGATATTATCTTTCATTATATGTGCTTTCTTTCTTTTATATTTCATTTAATTTAGTCTATTTTTAAATTAATTTTTAAAATTTTATTTATTTTTTAGTTGCACAAATTCTATAAAACAGCTTCTTAAAAATGGATACAAAAATAAAGTGAGTGAACCCTTGCTATTATAATTTTATTTATTTGTTGAAATTAATTTTTTAATTGAACAGAAAATATGTTTATCTTATTTTTATAATTTATTGACTTTTTATCTGCTGAAAACAAACTTTGATGAAAATTGTCATGTTACTTAAAATATAATACATTGCCTAATGTTTAATCTTTACCACTTGCTCTTTCTACCCAAATATCCATTTTAAACGTTTATCTTTTTTCTTTTTCAAAATAATTTTCAATTTTTAAGGAATTAGATTTATTTACATCTTATCCATTTATACCAGAAGGAAAAAAAGTGTTTATGAACCTGCTCTTTTTTCTGACCGCTACATTGCCGAGTTTTTTGTTTATTACAGTTCGAATTGGACTGAAAGAAGAAAGTTGTTGACTTTGTAAATGTGGCTACATAGTTTCGCAAAAAAACAATTTAAGCATTGTTACACAACATATTTCTTATTCAAAAAAAGTTTCAGTGATCTTATTAAGGTTATATGTTAATGGTGCTTGACTGTTTCAACGTCCAATTTGTTACGATCCTTCAAAATATCTTCCAACACACTGTTGCCAATCTTAATGAAGAAAGTAAATCATTCTACCGTGTTCTTTCAATGTTATTTTTTAATACCATGCATCAAAGGTTGGCTGTATTGTAACAGTCAGAAAATTTTATTTGTCTGTTTTAATCAATCCGTAGCATTTTTAAAAAAATGCTTAAAGGCACTTATTTTCGTTTTTTAAAAGCACTTAATGGTGCTTTTAAAAAGTGCTTGATGTTCCCTTTTCGAAAATGAGATTTTTTTTTCTTTACCGTGTCGATTTTCGTCACGTATTATGCAAAAGCATGGTTTTCACAATGCTCTATTCAACCTTTTTAAAATTCATTCAACCACAATCCATTTCCGCGTACTGTCAGCCCATAGCATACGAAAGAGGCAATCATTTTACATGTTTAATAAAATACTTGCGAATCCGCATGTGCATCTACTGAGCTTAGTTCGGTGAGATTCTTGTACTCAACAACTCTGCTGCATTTTGCAAGATATTCTCAATTTCAGGATACATTTTTCACCGTCTGATATCGAACCAAGAAATCTCTTGATCATTTTATAATGGTTAATATAATCAAGAAAAGAGTTATTTGTCAGAAACTTGTTATTTTATCATCATCATGTACAGTCTTTGAAAATTATTTTGTATTTTGTCTATATATATATAGTGCTTAAAAAGTACTTAAATGGTGCTTTGCTGAAAGATCTGGCTATGCACCCTGATTAACACTTGGACTCTGCCACACAAGTTAAGCTAGCCACCTTTCAAAAAAATTTTTAGCAAAATCAAAAAGGCCAATTTCTTCAAAATAGAAAAAAAAATGGAAATTTACAAAAATTATAAGAACATTGATGTAATAAAATAAAACAGAATGAGGTTTGCAAAGCACATTTTCCATTTAGATCCAACTAGCCCAACACACAAAATATTCCAATTCAAGCCGGATGTCTAAGACCTCAATGAGTTCCATTATGCAATTTTAAAATAATTAGGATATTGAATTGGAATGTTCTAGTAACAAGGGAAAATGGTTTAGAGGCCCTCAGCTGTTGTGCTCATGAATAAATCAGGAAAATTTAGTTAAAATCATATGAAAGTAATCCAATCCATAGATTTTGTTCTTTTTTAAAAAAGTTAATTCACAATTCATTGCATACTGATAGAGTTATCCGTCTTTGAAAGTTTGAGTTTGATTGTTATTAATTTGTTTGGAGGACTGTTCTTAACTAGTAAAATCTTCATTAGCTTTTTTTTTTAGAGGAATATTAATAAATCTTTCCGTTATTTGAGATTTATAATTATTTTTTATAACTTAAATGTTCATTTTTCGTAACTTTCAGTTCAGAATGGAACCATGATTTTACATTTTCAGTGGGCTTAGTGTTTTTAAAAAAAAAAAACTGAAGCAGGAAAACATAAAATCAGGGAAGAAGAAAATTTAATTTTTGTAATATTTACTTGTTTTTTTCTTTTTGGTTTTCATATGTTCCAGAGCTTTTATGCTTTGAAACTCTTGTTCAGTTCAATATTTTGTTTTTCATCACTATCTTCAGACATTATATCAAATATTGAAGGAATTGAAAAATAACAAGGGTGTGTTTTTCTGTCTATATCTGTGTCATTGGAAAATCTTGTAGGGAAGTCCTCGGTCACGATTTTCGCCATGTGTTATGCAAAAGTGTGCTTTTCAGATTGTTCTATTCAACTTTTTCACAATTCATTCAACCACAATCTATTTCAGCGTACCATTGGCTCATAGTGTACGAAAGCACCAATCATTTTACATGTTTCATGAAATACTTGGGAGTCCTACAATTCCATTTACAATTGAAATTAGAGAATTGAAATAGAACAATTGAAATAGAGAACGTCCCTTAGCACCAGGAATTTAAATTAAATAGTTATGAAGACAGCTATTTTAAACAAGCTAGTGTTTCCGTTTTACTCGAAATTGTTTGAAAAGGTATTTTTTATCTATCGATTCCAACGTATATTCTACATATATTTTAGGGTATACTTTAGAAGTATTTCGATCGTGTTTATTTTTACGCCCTTAAAATAAAAGCCTTTGCTTAAAATTCTTAAATAAAAACATAAATTCATGGCACAACAGCCTAGAGAGGGCCACGGCCTACTGTGCCCATTCTGGGGTGCAGGAGCAAATATTCCGGTCAGGTGGTCAGCCGAACGCGAAACCCCCAGTGTTTAGTTCCCAAGCATGCTTGGTACTCATTTATCGACCCACTGAAGAGATGAAAGGCTGAGTCAACCTTGCCCAGCCCGAGGATCAAACCAAGGTCCTGTGGCATGAAGCACTACCACTTGGCCACCGGGCGTCAAAATTCTTAAATAATTTGCTTAAAGTAAATTATTCAAGCTATATGATTTAATGCATTTATAGTATGATAGTAATCTGTTTCAAGTAGGGGTGTGGGGTCACTGTTTATGACAGGTTTTAGCTCAGGTGGGCGAGAGAAAGGAAATCTTTTTCTTCGTATTGCTATTCTTGCTATGCGCTATTCTTGTTTCCATAGCAGCAGGCAGCCTCAGACTATGTGGCAGGGGGAGTTCTTACCGTAGACAAACTATACTCCTTGAAGTTACTCATAAAACATCAACACTATTTTAGATAATCTATGTTGAAGTCTCAGGAAACAAAAACAAAAAAAGACAATAATTTATATTCATTTTTCGAAAAAATAGTATGCTTAGTAAATAGTCAGCTGTTATGCATCAAATAATTCTAACAGCAGATATTTTTAATTTCTTAACAATGTTTTATTTTTAGCTGGCAGTATTATCTGCCAATTCTGAATTTTCCTTTTTAAAAAAAATTGATTAGTATATTGATGAAGAAATACTATACATAGCAACTTAAAGAATAAGATTTTTAAAAATGCTAAAATTTAATTAAATAGTTGGTAAAATAGTTCTGTGAAACACGTCCGGACATGTGGTTAAAAAATTTATTTTAAGAATAATACGATACATAAGATGTTGATAAATTTTAAGATTCTTAAAAATGTTGAGTGATTCATATTAATAATTATTAAATATATATTGAAGAAATTGGTAAGTGTATTTTTCCAAATCTATGAATACGAATGTATATTATTGAAATTGTATCAATTATTGAAAAAAAAAACTAAAGAATAAAAATATTCACATCGAATAAGCAGAATCTGAAGTATAATCGTATTTTATCAGAAGCATGCTTTTATAAAACTCAACATTTGTTGAATAAAATGTTATTTTATTCAATAAAAGGTTTTATTAAAATTTCTTTACTAAATTTTTAGACGACTAAAAATAAAAAAGAAACATCGTATTTTATAGTTTATAAAAGTAAAAAAATTGGCAAAAATAAATTATTAATGTCATTTTATGCCACGTGTGCAAAGTCAAGTTCCTCGTAAATTAACCACATTTTAATATTAGTCTCCCTATTTAATTATTTCTTCATTGTCTCCTGACCAAACTATGGGGACCACATTTCCGTTTTTGTGTCGGATTTCATAATTTAATAGTTAGCACTTATTAATTAGCATATTTGATGTCAACCCCAGGAACCATTAAGATTGGCACTTAGTACGTGAAAATCCAATCATTAGAACAAAAGTTATTCTGGGTGATATCTTTTTTTTTTTGCAGACTGTACACACAGTATCTACAAATGTTAACTGAGCATCATTTTGAACAAATCTCGTTTATTAAAACTTAAATTTTATCTTCATTTTAAATGTTATATTATTGTCTCGTTTTATTTTTTAGATTGTTTTATTCGCTCTTTGTATTTTTACTTGCAATCATTCTACTTTTTTTAACCCTTGCCAATTTTTTTGAAAAAAAAAAATGCAAGAAATCAACATATTTTTTTAATTTCTTTAATAAATACAAGGAACTAAAACAAAACATAATACTCAAGTTCTAAGTTGAAATTTCAATTTTATTATGTGTTAAAAAAGTTAAATATTAGTTTTTGTATATGTTCACATCTTCATCATCTGAAAAATCCCTTTCATTACTTTTACTCTCCGTCGCAAACACCATTTTTTTTAATTCTTTTTCTATGTAAATTCATCAACCATCATACATACAATTGCAAACTTCCAATCACTGCAGATTGTTTTGCTTCCGGCCGAATAAAAACGTGATAGTATACTTGGGGCAAATAAATATTTACAATATGTATACTTGGAATAATCAGGGAAACGGTTAATCATTGTCATGCAATTCCTCATAGATACATGCACTTTATACACAAAGCAATTTTTACTTTATTCATAAGTAGAAAACTTTTTATAGTTTCATCAAGTTTCTGCACTTCTTAATGTGAATCAAATCATCTTATTAACAGATCATTTCTGGGAGGGAATATTATTTGTTAGGTCCTACATTTTCTGAGAAGCATAGTAGCTCTTAAGAAGTTAACTTTGTAGTGTGTTTACCTCTACAAAATCACAATTCCTATTCACTAGTATATAAGACACGTTGACTTGATTCTATGATGGAGTACCTTTTCATAGATGAAAGTTGACATTGTCATTCACCCCATGTTGGTGACCTTCAGACCTTATACGAACGTGCTTACCTTGACAGAAACCCTCATTTCGATTTGAACAAGCCCACTTTGATCAACGGTCCACATTGAACATTTAACTCACTACTTGTAACTGCGACATTGTCTTCCTCATGCTGTTGCTTCTCAGTCTCGATCACTCACAAAGTATACGCTCGACTGCTGAAGGAGACACGGGAGCGACCACAACCGTNACTTTTTATCATAGTGAAGTTTAAATTGAAAATACAAAATAACTGAAAAATATATTAACAGTTTTGAAGGGCATTACATAAGTTTCAATTACTGACGCTGGTGATGTATCACCACGATGCTAAAAGAATTGAACATGAATGAAATAAAAGTATTCTTGAATAGTACTATAGATAAATAAACCTGTTTATGACGAACCAAGCACTTAGTCCCTAATATTTTAACCTGTATGGTAAGTCCAAACTTCAGTTATGTATAATTGAATGAGAGGACCAATTGAACTTGATTACTGATTAATCTTCCTTTGTTTAAATTGAAGAGTCAAACAATATTAATAAAACATTATACTTTTAAAAACAAATATTCTCTGGTATATTTAACTATCAATATGTTATTAGTTCTATGTTTATTTTACCTCTTAAATATTGTTCCAGATAAAATTGTGACATAATTTGAGTAAAGGGGTTTAGGACAGGACGGTGTAAACCTTGGATTAATCCATTCTGTCCTAAACCCTGCCAACCCTGCTTAATACGGCTCTCAAAAAGTACAGTGATCTCAATGCACCTCTCCTGAATTCTGCAGACAAAACTGCAATGGATCAACTAGTGGTATCTGTTCATCGAATTCTATTACGGATATAACTCTTGTGGGGGCGTACTGCCGTGCGTCTACCTCTACAAAATTACAATTTCAATTCACTAGTATATAAGATATGTTAACTCAATACTGTGATGGGGTACTTTTTCATACATGAAGATTGACATCGTCGTTAACTACTGTCCCCGCAACTTTTTTGAATCTTTATGAAAGTTATTTTAAAATATATTTTTTTAATTTTAGTCTATGATGATGTTGAAAAGAAAGAAGCGTCTTGAAATTATTCTTGAGAAAAAGACAACTGCTCTGGATAACATAGAGAGCTTGTTGTACCGTTTGAGGAATACAGGATCTGAAAAATTAGTAAGCTTCTTATTTTAACAATCTGTGCCTCAATTTGAATTATCTGTATATGTTTATAGCTTTTACCTGTCTGATTCGTATTGGTCATTTCTTTCTATATTCAATAAATGTAGAAAATATTTTTAAATATTTCTGATAATTTCTTGGACTAGACAACAACAAAAATTATTTAAAAAAAAAAAAAAANATTTTGTATACTGCAAAATATATTGCTTACATAAGCTCACCAGACAAACAAAAAATGAGTCACCTTAGTGCGCAAGCTCCGGTGAATCATTAGGTTTTGTTAGGTGACGCAGTGGGCAAGCGACATGCTCGACTGTGTGTACTAATTCTTTTCGTTATCTTCATATCTAAATATTGCACATTATTTTGCCAGTTCATCTCTAAACTATTTTTATTTTTGGACAAGATCTATCATCTCGATAGATAAGATCAAAATCTATAATCATGATCATGTCTATAATCATTTCTATCTATAATCATTATTTCTTTTTTAAATTTTATATTTCTTTCAAGTATTGATTGTTTTTTGCTTTTTTTTCTTTTAAAAAAATTAATAAGAGTTAGTTGAATTATTTAGAATCTTCTTACTTACACTATTCATTTGAATTATTGTAGCTGTATTATCCACAATTTGTTTTGTTTTTTTCGAGCGAAAAATTATTTAAGTGCTGCAACGACTGTTAATAATAATTAAGGAAATATATATAGTATCTTCTATAGAAGATATAAACTCGGGAAAATTTATTTTCATTTTATTAAGAAGCATTTATTCAATCTAAATTAATTATAGTTACGTGTAGTAAAAGAATTGATCTCAATGAACATAAAAAGAAGCAACGGAACATCAAAGGTGTTATTTAATTTTCACTTTATTAATAAGCACTTATAAGATATAAATTAGTTATAGTTACATCAAATAAAAAAATTGACCTCATTGAACATAAGCAGCCAAACATCAAAAGTGTTATTTTTGAAAACATAAATGAATAAAAAAAATCTCCTGCTTTGCATCCGTGAATGCTCAAATCGGAGAAATCTTCAGGTTAAAAATACAAAAAAAGAATTGAAATTCAAAATAATTAAAATTTGGAAACAAAAAAGTCTAGAAATAAAAAAAAATACCAACAAAGAAAACAAAGTAAATAAGCACACACTAGTTTACTGCGCATGGGTGATTACTCTAACCGGGAATGTCTTCAGGTTAAGGTTACTTAACTCTGGGTTAGAGTAACTCGCTGTTACGTACACGGTGAAATGAAATTTTGGACTTTAACCTAGAGTTGCTCTCATAAAACCTGTTTTGAACTCAGACTGGGGGTTAGGGTCAATGGTGAATACAGCGTTAGTGAGAGAGCATTGATAGGAGTTACATGCAATGAACATTTGGAGTTGAACACCTCGTCAGAAGCCATTGCTCACACAGGCACATAAAGCTGCCCGACTTCAGTGGGATAGAAGTCACCAAATGTAAACAGTTGCTGACTGGCAGAATGTAATATGGTCTGAAGAATCACGTTTCTTGGCTTTATTTAAATGGCACATGTCGTCGAGTGCTTCGGAGGCCAGCTGAAGCATTTCATCAACCTGACTGTGTGCAAGGTCAGGTTTAAGCCGGAGGTGGATCTGTCAAGTATTAGGGTTGTTTTTCTTATTATGGATTGGGGCCCCCCTCACTGAGGTGACCACTAACATTTTTATTTGCACATTCTGGATTATCAGGTAGTGCCTTTCAGTCAACATCTTCGTGTAAAGTGTGCTGCTGGTACCCCTATTTTTCAAGGTGACAACAGCAATGTTTTTCATGCTGGACGAATATGTGACTGGTTTTATGAGCACTCAGAAACTCAATTAGATCTCGACTAGCCCGCAGTATCACCTCACATGAACCCCATTGAAAATATGAGGGATTTGCTGAACAATGGGTAAAATTACAAAATCAGCATTGTCGCAATTTGGTGGATTTGTGCAATCGTATCCTTAGCTATCGGCTTAAACTAGATTTGACGAACCGCAAAACCTTGTGGACTCACTTCCTAACCAAATTCAGGCAGTTATCAAATCCTGAGTCAGTGTTGCATGTTATTAAATGATGTTTTCCATGATTTCTCTGAGGGTGACTTTTTTTGTCGCGTTTGTTTATTTCTTTTAATGAAAGTGCCTATAGTTATTTGTGTTTAAGGTTATTTGGATGGTAGTGTTTAAAATAATATTTTTTTAAAAAACAGAATCATTCAATTTTCTGTTATTAAACACTTTTTCCAACTTTTTTCAATTTTTTTGCTTTTGATACTGTTTTAAATTATTGAGCATTGATTGCAAATAAATTTTCCTTTCTGCTTTTCAGGTATTGGAAGCCTATAAAACAGGTGTTCAAGCAATGAAAGGAACTATTTCTGGTGAACTAAATCTTGATAATGTAGATCAGGTTATGTCCGATGTCGAAGAGGTATGTATAGTTTGATATCTTAGAGGCAGCATACTTTTCTTTTTCTTTCAATTTAGTATTAATTTTAATGTAATGTAATATTGGAAACTTTTCTCTAACAGGGTTCCTACACGGTCAGGAAAGCCTGCAAAAATCAGGCTATTCTAAAATTAAGCTAAAAAGCCAGGATTTTTCTTACATATTCATAAAGTTAGGAAAATATAAAAAAAACTATAGTTCATTCAAAGGCTGTCAGGCAAAAATAAAGTTTCAAGGAAAAATTCTGTAATTCAAAATATGTAATTTCCTTATAATAACATTCCTCTCTCCCTTGTAGAACCAGTCCTGTTAGCAATATCATCCTGTTTATCCAATGATAAGGAATTTTTGATAGGGTTGCTAGGTTTATTGATCTTTGTGTGAATAACTGATTTACAGACAATAGTAGCTGAAACAACAGCAGAAAAATCAAAAAAGGAATTTTTACTTGTGATGCTGCCAAAAAAAAAAGAAGAGCAAAAGAGTTTCTTAGAGTTTAATCCAGAGCAAAAGAGATTAGATAAATTTTTTCGAAATATTTGCACAGAGAAAAAAAATGTGAAAATTTGTGGGAGGTTATAAAAATTGTTCTTATCCTCTCTCATGGTAACGCAACAGTCGAAGGGAGGTTTTCAATCAATAAAAGCTTATTGGTTGAAAACCTCAATGAAGACTCTATTATTTCACAAAGGCTGATTATGTTTCATTTATAAATGGAGTAAAAAACATAGACATTAATGAAAAAATGCTAGATGCTGTAAAAGGATCTAGAACAAGATGGAGACATGCATTAGAAGCCCNGACATGCATTAGAAGCCGGAAAAAAAAAAAAAAAAAAAAGCTGAAATTTTTAGAAAACGAATAAAAGAAAAGATAATTTGAAATTAAAGAAAATCTAAATTGACAAAAACTGCTGCAACAGAACTGGGTGTTCTTGATTCAGAAATTGTCAAACAACAAAATATGTTGAGAAATTTTATATTACATAGGAGGAGCCCCTGAGTTTCTCCAGAAACTTACAGTATTACAAAAATTAATTTAAAAATACTGAAAAAAAGAAGATATTTTTGATTTTATTTTTCTCACGAGTTGCATAATTTTTCTATCTTAATTTTTATTTGTATATAATTAACTTTTCTTGACTTTTTTCCCCTTTATATTTCAATATTATCTTTTAAAAGAAAAGTCAGTTTTAAGTGAAATTGTGATTTTTAAAAATTAATATTTTAATGTAACAAATGTTCTAGTATGTACTCTTAAGAGTAAATATTATTTGAGGATACTGATACATATCGCAGATTTGATTAACCCTTTATATCCTGACGACACATGTGCATTTGGTTCCACTTACATTAAATAAAATAGTATTTCCATAATCGAACAGATTTTCTTGATCTTTTTATTTAAATAGTTTTTGTATCTAAATACAAAAACACACTAAAAGTTTAATCTAATCATGATAATCAAAAATATGTTTCACAAGTTTTCTGAAAATATAATTATAGATATAAAGTGCTATTATGCAATTCCACTTTAATATATAAGTGTTTATCCTATTCAATCTATGATACTTATGACTAAGTAGCATATTATTACTAATTGAAACTGCAATGTTAAAAGTTTTGTTGGAGTGGGAAAAGGCAGGTCAGGAATTTTATTGTAAAAGATCAGAAAAAACCTGCAAAAGTCAGGATATTGTTTTCTCGAAATAGTGTATGAACCCTGTCTAAGCGTTTTAATTCCTAACTGTGCCTTACCAAATCTTAATGTGCATTCATTTAAAACAGTTTATGCAAACCACAAAAGTAAATAATAAGATAAATCTGAGGTTTATTTTTTGAGTTGGGCAAGTTCATAAGCTCATTCTTTTTCTTTTTTTCTAAATTTTGTCTTCTTTATCTTTTGAAATTAGAAACAAATATTTTATAATTTTGTCCCTGTGCAATTAAAAAAAATAGCTTTTTCTTTTTTTGGTGACATGTTATTCTAAATGTAGGATAAAAAATGCATCACTGAAAACTGGATATTATGTTAGTTAAATTTAAAAATAAGCAAATAACATTATTGAAGCATTTTGATTCTTCAAAAACTGTGAAGTTTGATGTTAAATAAAATAAACTTCATATTAAACAAATGATGAATTCTCTACATCTTTATCCATCTATTGTTGTTGTTGACGATTTAACGTGCATCAGTCACCATTTACTTCACGGGCAGTCTTTGGCCGGCAGGGATCGAGCCCACGCCCTACCAACCAGGCTATCCATCAATTAATATGTGCATTTAATAAGTTCTCTCTATTGACAGATAAGACAAAAAATGATCAGTTATATGTAATAAGCAGGATTAATTAAACACTTGCAAATAATCAGCTCTTTCTGCTATTAATACTGATGAAATATAGTGTGTTTTCCTGTCTTAATCTGCTGTCATTTGTAGGTATTAGACGACTATAGAGAGGTTCAAGCTACCCTTTCCAAACCTGTGGAGGAAGATAATTTAGAGGAATATGAAGATGAGTTGAAAGAACTTTTATCCATGGAAGTTAAAAACTCATCCCAAGTCATGACATCGGACGAAGATTTAATGAGGCGTTTAGTTGCTCTTCGAGCGCCACCTGAAGGTATTTTAAACATTCACTCTTTTTTCTTTCATCCTATTCACATAGCTGCCAACTCTACTGGAATTTCCAGTAGACTACTGGATTTTATCAGTTTCTCCTGGTCTACTGGTTTAATGATCTCCTGGTTTTTGTACATTTTAGAAAATTCCCTAAAATTGAATTACCGTAATTTCGCGGAGATAGGCCGCGGCGATATTGATTTAAAACTTGAGCATTTAGTAGGAAGGCGTATCTAAAGGGGCGGCCTATATAGTATTACTTTTTTTTTTTCAAGAAATTTTGCTTTTTAGAAACCGCACTGGAAATTTCATCTTCATTTTTTCCACCTGTTATTGTACTTTTTATTTATTTTTTCATGCTTAATGTCACTCCAAGGAATGGTCAGTGCACCTGAAATTTTCCCCTCCCTAATCCTTTCTTGGAATCATTTTCTGGAGACCACTATCCACAAGAGAACAAAGTCTCTCTTTCTCTTCTGCCATATGGACAGCTGTTGAGTGTAGGAAATGGGCGTGGAGTGGAGAAGCATAAATCAGAAAGGAATGAATGAAGAGAATCAAGGTGGGGCCAGTGATAAAGTAACTGTAAAACAAACGTTCCCCCACCCCGTTCTTTCCAGGAAATATGACTCTTCCACTTGTCATGGATGCCAGGTGTTCAGGCAA
>NC_092205.1:103436146-103446997 GCF_043381705.1 Parasteatoda tepidariorum | reverse complement strand
ATTAACCAGCATAAATCATATGTGGAAAGTCCTTCAAGAGCAGTGGCGAAAAATAGACAAGATAACATTAAAAAAGCTGATTGATCGGATGCCTCGAGTGTGTGCTGCAGTTATAAAAGCGCGGGGAGGATATTTTGAAGAAAGCAAAATATGATGTAAAATATTTTTTCATTATTACATTTTTGTTTTCAAATTTTTTCTGAGAAAAATACGAAAAAATAAATTTCAAAATATTAAATTGTAAACGTTGATTCTTATTTCATTATTATATTTTCCAAAAAAAAAAGTTAAAATTGTTATAATAAATTATGAAATAATATTATCGAGAAATATTAAATTTTAATTCATTTTAATTAAGAAATTTTCATATCATATTATAATTACACTAAAATTCATTATAATTGCTGAAAAATCATTAAATTCTGAAGAAAAAAAACTTTTTTTTAATTTGACAATAACTTTGTCAAAAACATGTTTTTTTGGAATTTGTTTTTTTAAATGAAAGCTAAAAGTCCAAATTTTTCAATGGTATAATAAAAATTAACAATATCTAACCCCTTTGTGCCCATACGCGTCAAACTTCACAAAAAATTAATACAATTTTCTATGATTGTTTAGAGTGTAATTGTACATAGTTGCAAAATATATTAATTAAAAACAATTAAAGTACGTAAAAGTAGAGATTTTAAGCTTCAAAATGAGATAAAGCAGAAGCATTTTTGATCATTTTTAAAGAAGTTATGACACTTTGAATTTTGACATTTTTTTATAAGTTTCTAGGTGTACTGATACTTTTGAGCGGTACTGTATTTCTGTCTGATTTCAATCATCTTCCTCAGCTTATTATTATTACGTTTTTGTTTTTTTTTTATCGTTTTATCTTCAGTTCCCATGCGTTTTTGTTTTATTAATATTTTTGTTTCGTTTACACTATTTTCGTTTTGTTTTAACATAACTTGTATTTAAGTTATCCATTTTACATGCCTCCCATTAAGGGGGGAAATTATACCGCTGCGTTTAAGCTGTCAGCAATTAAAAGAGAAAAAGAAACTGTGATAAATGGCTTCAAAAAAGCGGAAATCATCCCGGGACAAACGAAACCGAAAGTGACGGAGATTAACCCGAAATAAGCAATTAAATAGTAAACCTAATTTGCTCTGATACAGAGAGTTCTGATTTTGAGGAATTTTTAAGTGCAGTGATATGAATATATAGTGATACTTGATATCTAAATAAATTATTCTTAAGTTTTTCTTTGAACAAAATTTGTTTGGATTTATCATTTATTTCTAAAACAGGATTTTGGATTGTTAATTTAAAAGTAAAATAGTTTTATTTTTAAAAAATTTCATATTTATTTTAATGGTTTATGATATATTAATTATTTTATTTATATTTTAATGGTTACTTCACTTTAAAATTAGAAAATGCTTAATTTTACTTAGAAAATTATTAAAATCTATTTTATATACTAGGATTGTTTCTATTTTTTTTAAATATTTAATATCCTTTTATTTATTTTTATTTAACTATTTAAATTATATACATATGCATATTTAGAGCATGTGTTAAGTCTTTAATCAATACCTGCGTTAAGTTCAAAATTCTTTAATTGTTAAAAATTCGGCGCGGCGTGTCCGGTGAAAAGCTTTTTTCTGTCAGTCGATTTTTGAGGGAGCGGCGTTTCTCCACGAAATTGCGGTAGTTTCCTAAAAAAGTCCCTATTGAAATAGAATTTTGCACAGATTATTGCTTGCTTGAGTATTTAATTAAGTAATAGATAAGGCAGCAAACCTCATTCAGTTCAAGACACTTTTTGCTCTAAAATGTTCAGTTTATCTTTATTATTTTTAACTTAAATAAACTTTGAACTATCTTTGATGAAATAAATGCCTATTAATATTCGAAAATATGAGTAAGCAAAATACATAACATTTCAAGTCTTTTTAATGCCTATCATAACTGAAATATTGCAGTTTTTCTATTTTTATTATAAAATTCCCTATGTGTAAAATCTACTGGATTTTTTTTATATCCTTGTTGGCAGCTATATAGTCATAGAACAAAAGTATATATACAGTGGTGGCCAAAAGTGTAGACATTTTTTGAAAGTTTCATGTTTTTCAACTTTGTGTGCTTGTAGAATATATTAATTTTCACTTAAATACAAACGTTTATATATCAAATTGAAGGTAATTTAATGTAGAATTTAATAGTAAATATAGTATTAAAATATCTATATTACAAAAAAAGTTATGCAACTAATAGTAAGATCCATCTTAGATTTGCATTTTTTTAAAGTGATACTTACACAATCAATACTTAGTAGGATAGCCCTTATTTTTTAAGACAGCTTCACAGCGTTTTTTCATCCAGTGAACGTGTGTTTGGAGTTCATCTTTCGTAATCACATGGTGCCAAGAATCAATTATAGCTTCAATAAGTTGTCTTTTATTGGATGGACGTTTTTTTCGTACAAGAAGTTTCAAGCGTCGCCACAAATTTTCAATTGGATTGAGATCAGGGCTGTTTCCTGGCCATGGTGATATATCTATGGCTTTATTTTGAAACCATACTTTGCATACTTTTGCTGTGTGGCATGGAGCTGAATCCTGCTGAAAAATAAATGGTGCGTTGTTGGGGAAGAGATCCCTGATGGAAGGTATCAATTTTGGTTTCAGGACAGTTTCGATGTATTTTTTGGCATTCAGGATGCCACCAATCACTTGAATTCGGCCCACACCATCTGCAGACATGCATGCCCAAATCATGAAATTTGTTGGGTTTTTCGTAGTTGCTTCAATGCAATCAGGATGAAGTGCTTCACCTACTCTACGACTCACGTATTTTCTACCATCTCTACCAAAGAGCGATATTTTACTCTCATCGCTCCAGATTACTTGCTTCCATTGATTTTCTGACCATTTATTGTGCTCTTTTGCCCACTTAACTCGTTTTTCGCTTTGCTTTTAATTTAAATATGGTTTTTTCCTTGGAATTCTATCTTGTTGTCCAAATCCTGATAACCTTCTTCTTATTGTTCTTGAACTTAATGCAATACCCGCTGCATTCATTTCACATCTAATGGCATCTGATGAAATTTTTCTATCTTGAAGACATAGCCGTTTAAATTTTCTATCGGCAGTAGCACTTGTGCATTTTTTCGACCTGATTTGACTTTATTTTCCATTGATTTCGTGTTTTCATAACGTAAACAGAATTTTCATTCACCAGAACAAGTCACTGAACCACCAACTTTGCATTTTCAGCATAAGAGAGGCCAGTTTCTCCCAATATGACAATTCAGCTTCTTTTTGTAGATGTCCAATTAGTTCCATGGCCAGGAAATAGCCCTGATCTCAATCCAATTGAAAATTTGTGGCGACGTTTGAAAATTCTTGTACGAAAAAAACGTCCATCCAATAAAAGACAACTTATTGAAGCTATAATTGATTCTTGGCATCATGTGATTACGAAAGATGTACTCCAAACACACGTTCACTCGATGAAAAAACACTGTGAAGCTGTCTTAAAAGATAAGGATTATCCTACTAAGTATTGATTGTGTAAGTATCACTTTTAAAAAATGCAAATCTAAGATAGATCTTACTATTAGTTGCATAACTTTTTTTGTAATGCAGATATCGTAATGCTGTATATTATTAAATTTTACATTAAATTACCTTCAATTTGATATCTAAACGTTTGTATTTAAGAGAAAATTAATATATTCTACAAGCACACATAGTTGCAAAACATGAAACTTTCAAAAAAATGTCCACACTTTTGGCCACCACTGTATATTAAAATTGTTTGTATGATTAATAGCTGAAAAAGGTTTGAATAACTTGGTTGCTTTCAAAGAATTTTCATTTTGAAAAATGAATTTAAGAAAATAAAAAAAGTACAGGGGTTGTAGTCTCCCCTTAATTAATTGAAGTTTTGTATAAAATCACCCTAGATAAAATTCTCAATTTCCGGCTTCATTTTCCAACCTCTGATATCGAATCGAAAAATCTCTTGATTATTTTATAATGACTAATGTAATCCAGAAAACAGTTCTTTGTCAGAAACTAGTTAAAATCATTTGGCATTTTGTAATGTTTATAGCACTTAAAAATATTTTTTGAGTGCTTGAAAAGGTGCTTATTTTTTGTTGAAAGATTTGGCTATGCACCCTGAAACTCTTTTAGTTTTACGAAATAGGAATCCTGAGTTCAATATTAATTAACTAAGTTCAATTTTTTATTACAGTGTCACCTCCTACAAAGAAATCCACCAAAAGCAAAGGCATTAGAGTCCCGGACAATTTGCTGTGAAGGATGCATTTACAAACAATGTATATAAATATGTCACTGATTGAATCTTTTTTAAGCATTTAAAACCATTTCATTTGAATGAGTGTGTGTGTTACTTGTATCAGCATGTAAATATGTAATAAATTTGTATTTTAAATGAGAAATCACATTATTTCACTCTTTTATACTGTGCATATAAAGATCCTGGTTGATATATATAAAGCACTCTTTTTTGCAGACATAATCGTGTGGGCTGATAAAAAAATCATATATTTTATTTTCCGTTTTTTTTATCCTTTTTTTTCGGATTTTTATTATTTTTTTCCAGTTTTTTGTTATTTTTATTATTATTTTTCTCTTTCACCCTTTTTTCATATGTCTGTAATTTTCCTTTGTTTTATCTTCATTTTGAACTTATTTAATGAGTTCTATTTACTTGCAGCTTATGCGCAATAAATGAAACTTATTGTTTTTCTTAATTTTCTTCGTGTTTTTTTGTATTTATTTATTTTGCTATATATATATNTATTTAAAGGAAAACATAAAAGCAGAAAATATTAAATTAAATACAGTGCTGCTGAAAAACATTTTCATGCCCACAGCACCTTTTGGAAAACTGAATGAAAACTGGACTAAATTTTGGAAAAGGAATTTGAATTTTTAAAAAATTGTTTTTCTCTTGGAATAGTCTTGCTGGTGTAGCCATAACACTGTATATAATTGTTTCTAAAATTTTAAACTACAATACTTCTACTAGAAAATTATAAAATCTATATCAAGCCTAAATATTAATTTAAGAAACAAATGAAGAAGATAAATAACAATTAACAATTTTAAGGTAAAAAAAGAAAGCCGTTAGTTTAATTAACGAGAATATCCCCTCAAGTATTCAAGAATAAATACTATCATATACAATATTTATAGTGAGATATAAATATGTAAGCATAAAAATAAAATTTATTTTTTTGTACCATAGCAGACGCTGACGGTTTTATAGACTCTCTAAAATAGATTGTTTAAGAAATTTCATTTTTGATAAAAATTTGGCTAATTTGTTGTAAATACACCTTTCACTAATCCACTTATATTAGAATGTTTATGAAAGTTATATTATTATCCTTAAAATAAATTTAAAACGGCCTTTTATAAAATACAATTACAATTGAACACATCATTGCAGTAATAGAAAATCATTTAACTACAATTGTTATCAAGTAATTTTTGGGAAATATTAGATATTCTCTAACCAGACTAATGTAGATTTATAAAACTATACATAAAAATACTAATAGATAAAAACTATAAGCAATGTAAATTACAACAGTAAAATGTTCAGATATATCAGATGAACTAAGAAGTTATTGATTCTGCGATTAGCAAATATTTGTTGAGGAAAGAAGTCTTACTTTAGTTTCTTCGAAAATCTTTTAATAACTCTTTTAAGAAAAAAATATATAAAATACTTTAAGAATGAATTGCTGTTTCTCAGGTTGCTTTTAAATATACTTATTTATCTGAGTGCAGTTGCCAGTCAATTTAAATAAATTTAATAAGTGAGTATTCATTCACATTTTCCAATTATTAAACTTATCATGATTTAAATCAGTTTATTTAATAAGAATTATTTTTTGTTTCAAAAAAGTCAAAAAAAGTGTCTCGCATTATAAAAATAGGGTAGCATGGCTCAGCAGCAAGTGTACTTTAGCTTATGACAATCTGTTCAGTATTCAGAACCTGTTTAGTGCTCAGTACTCAAAATAAATAGACTGAATACTGTTTAGCATTCAATTTATGATATATATTGCTTATGATAACCTGCTTAATACTTAATGAAATGTCTACAAATTTGATCAAATAACATTGATAGAAAATTTTGAAGAGACAGACGAACACCAAAGTTGTAATTTTGAAATTCCAATGGCAAATATCACATCAGTTTAAGTGCAACAAAATTTGACACTATAAGTTAAAATTTGTTTCAAGAAAAACAAAGTTAACCTTTGGTTAATTTTTCAAAGAATTTTTTTTTATAAAGATTTGTGACGTAACTACCACTAGAAATATTAAATACCGAATCACTAGTATATTTAAACAGTTGAATGTAAAGAGAGAAAGCAAATATTAACCTAATACCAAGTTTATGTAAGATTGTAATATGCTTGAATGTAATCAAAGTTATTTTTTTTTTTAGTTAATGATTGATTATTATACACAATTTTATTTTGTACATATCAGCAACAAAAACATTTTTGATTCTTTCTACAGTGAATAAAAGAATTAATTTAAGCAATTCATGATCCATCTCCCACAAAGGCTTAAGTTGAGTTACTTACTATTAGCTTAAAATGACTTTTTTTAACTTCTAGGCTAATATGTCATTTTCCTGGCATTCAAAATTTGGTGAATTTCCGTTTTATTTTTTTCTTGAACAAATGTCAATAAACTACACTGCTGTCTGTAAGATATTAATAAATGTAACTTAATAAATATACAAAAAAAAATTAGATTATTTTAAAGAGGAAATTGTCATGAAATCATGTTTCCAAAGAATCACCCATATATATATATGTATATATATATATATGATATTAAAAAACCGGAAAACAAAATAATGAAAAGATATAATCTCCTCATCAGCTCAGACGATCAACTCCATTTCATTTGCGTTTCTGTTTTCATATATTTTATTTAATAACCGTCGTTGAACAGCCGACCTAATTTTTTAGATTTGCAACTACTAACGTTCAACACCATAGCCTTGTCATTTTGAACACAATACAGAAGACAAAGGAGCTCCCGGATCTAGTATTTGGAGAAATTTGCCTTCTTGGAGGACTTTTTGATGGAACTAACCGCATTTGCGTTACATGGTGAGGAAAACCACGAAAAATCTTCCACGGTTATCTTGACGGCAAAGGGACTCTCACACATGATATTCGTCTACCACTAAGGATAGCGCTGTGGTCGGTGCAAGCCGGATGCATATCGACCCACCATTGCTAGGATTCGAACCCGCTTCACCTGATTGGAATTTCTAATAATTCGAAATGATACGAGGATATCATTTCAAAACTAAATCAAACATTTGAATTAAAAGAAAAAACTAATGATTTAAAATTTTTTCATTGAGATTTTACAAAAAGAAAAAGGAATTTGTTTATCCCAAACTCATTAAATTGAATCTTTTTTGAAAAATTATGATTTGGAAAATTATTAGAGAAAACAAATACTCCCAGAAAACTAAAGATGAAGATAGATGTTTCAGGGTGTGTAGCGTTTGTAAAAAATATTTAAAGGTGCTTTTTTGGGGATTTCGTTTTTAAAAGCTTTTAAAGGTGCTTTTTTCAGCTGGTGTTTTTAAAAAGTGCTTTTTTACCACAAATTAATTTTTTTTTCTTCAGTGATATCTGGTGGATCCCATGCATTTCATGAAAAATTGGGGTGTTTGCTACGTAATCATTCACGCGGACTTCATGTCGTACCCACGTTATGACTTGCGCATGCGCGTACACATAAAACCGAAACCCGAGTGCTCCAATTCGGATAGAGAATATCAGATCCTTATGAAATGTTTTTCTTTTTAATTTAATTTTATTTTATTCTTGTTTATTTTATTTTACTTCTAACACTTTTTTGACGTAGGGGTAGTTTTGTTCTGAGTTCAGGGTCAAGTTGAATTCTCTCGGTGATGTAGGAAAGTACTGATTGTTTTGATTTGCGTCCGTTTCTTTTTGGGTTTTTTTTAACGCTAAAACTCTTTATAAAAAGTTTTTGTTTTTCAATAATATCATTGATTGAATATGAATTTTTTGAGTGCTTGAAAATTTTTGTAAAGTGCTTGAAAAGTTTTTAAAAAGTGCTTATTTTTGACTCAAAGATTTGGCTGCGCACCCTGTGTTTTAAACCTACTGATAATTAAGTAGATCAGAAGGATTATCAGGAAATGGTCGGCGAACTTTTAGATTTAGCGAATAGAACCCGACCAGATTATTGCTTATGTAACAAGTTATTTATCACAATTTCATGAACTTCCCGAAAAAAAGTCATTATGTTTTCGCTTAAAGTTTTGAAATATTTGAGCGGTTCAAAAGATAGTCATGTTAAATCATCTACGTATACACAAATTGCGAAAAAATCATTAATTTTAGTAAATACTCAATTATCAAATGTAAGTTGAGTGAGACCAATCTTTTTAAAGTTCATTTTTTAACTTTATATGCCGATTTCTACCAGATTGAGGTATACTTTTATTTAATTTTCAAACTTTATTTTTAACCATATTTATCTTCAAAACCCGGAGGTATCTTTACAGTTTCATCAGTCACGCTATAAATCTGTAGCTTTAATATCAAAAAATTTAACAAATAAATCTAATTTTGCTGCTAAAGCAAATAATAACCTGAATGATTCAATATTTACCACGGTGAATATGATTCAGAATAATCAATATTTTTTATTTGATTAAAACCAGATGCAACCAGTCGCGTTTTGTAAATTTTGTTATTAACGACATTTTTAATTGCATACACCCATTTACTTTTTCATACTTAGGCCTCTCAATTTATTCGAAAACCATCGAAAGAAGTTCGTTTTCCATTGCGGTTTTAAAAAAATTTTTTTTTTCGATTTTAATTTCTTTTTCGAACCATAAATGCTGAAATGTTCGACTCCAAATTTTTCAGAGAGCTAATCTAATCTTAGATTTAAGACATGTATTTGTAGAAAATATTGAAATTGTGCTAAACGCTAAACTTATAAAGCGAAAGAGCTCGGTATCAATATTACTATCACGCATAACAATAAATGTTTTAACTTTAGTGAATATGGAAGGGAAACTAATCATGATACATTAAATGTAATTTTTACTTTTACTAATAAATGTGGCTTTGAAATTTATGAGATAAAGAATACCTTATTTGAAAAATATTTTACTGAATGATTTATAATTCTATATTTTTTGCGGAAAAATGTTGTGCAATCTTTTAACACGTTGTGTCATGAAATCATAATTATAAATGCATTTTTTAGTTCTAAAAATGCATCAGGATGTAATTATTCAAAAAGTAACCGATTTTACTAGTAAAATATGTTTAACCATGCGTCAGTGGTAATACTTCTCCCTGATAAATTTTTTCTCAGCTTTCTTCAAGTTATTTTCAATTTGCATTAAAGCATTTTGTTTTTTTTCGTTGCATATATCCAATATCAATATTTTATAATAAGACAATTATTTTTTTAGCCGGAAGTTGAAAATTTAAGATCTTCGACTATTTTAATACATTAATAATATGGTTTTGTTTTTCAAACAGAACATTTTTGAAAGCAATTCTACCTAAAATTTTAATTATTTTAACTTTAGCATTTCTTAAATTTTAGCACACAAGTTCATTTACATTTGCATAAGTTTCATAAAAAATAATTTGTGATACGATTAATTTTGTACAATACTATTTCTAGCTAATAAAACTAGCAGACATTAAAATTTAAATTGCAAATTATTTTAACATTTATGAAAAAATTTCTATACCATATTAAACTTAAAAGAAATGTAGAATGTAGTAATTATAATAATTTTCAAAAAAGTTTTGTAAAATCAAATTTTCTTGAAATAAATATTCTGACTCCTTTCATTTGCCTTATTTTTACAGTACTTAAGAAATGAATGGCTAATGCATAAAATAATTATTGCTGATTCTATTGTTTATATTATTGCTGATTCTAAGTTATATTATTGAATTTTATATTAATTTAAGAAAATTTTTATTACTATAGAAGTTTTAAAGAATCACTTTCAACAAAATAAAATTAAAAAAATTTTTAATACTGAAGGGAATTAATTAACGACCAGACAGAATCAAGTTAACATGTTTTATATACTATTGAATTCGTATTTAATATTTATAGTGGTAGATTCACCACAAAAGAAGATACATAATTTCAACATTTAATTGTGTTACTATTCAGTGTTCAAGTATAATTTTATACAGAACAATAATATATTAAAGTATGCAGAAAAATATACTATTCTTGAAGTAGTAAATGATGTCCAAGCTTGTATCTTGAAACAGGAATTTTTTTTTTTCGTTACTCATTTATTTTAATGCTCAAGCATTAAATAAATAAAAATTCTGCGTATTTTCACACTAAATACCAATGTAATTATTATGTACTTAAGCTATATTTAGAAAAACATTTTGTACATTACCATTGCTTGTTCCAATTTGAGAATCACGCAATATTCAAAAGGGAACAAAAAATATAATATTTTTTAATGTAAATATTTTTTCAATTATTCAATGTAATATTTTTTAAAAGAAGCACCAGAAATAAAAATTATGATTTGATGTTGTTTTGGTACCTAATTTTTTAGTTTTCCAAAGCAGATAAAAGTTCCCAACTTTATCCTTAACCGGAAGGAAGTTCTTTAAGCTATATATTCGTGGAAGCAACGAATGAGTCGTGGTGTGGTTGTTAGTGCCATGGGTAGAGAAGTTTGTAGACTCGGAGATCAGAGGTTCGGTCCTGGTCACGGAAAAAATTTTAATGTTTTTTT
>NC_092205.1:103426466-103435646 GCF_043381705.1 Parasteatoda tepidariorum | reverse complement strand
TAAACAATCGTGCCAAAGGGAATTTTTATTCACTATTTAGGGGGCACATAATGGGCCAAAATAGATTTTGTTAATTAACCGGAAGGGAGTTCTTTAAGCTATATATTCGAGGAAGCAACGTGTGATTCGTGGTGCGGTTGTTAGTGCCATGGGTCAAGAAGTTTGTAGACTTGGAGGTCAGGGGTTCGGTCCTGGTCACGGATTAATTTTTAATTTTTTTTTAATTTACTTTATTTTATTTTTAAAATTTATTTTTGTTTCAACGTGAAGAAAGTGTTACATATATAAAAATTATTATTTTTCTTTGGGAAAGAGGGAATGTAAGCTAAAAAACGGATAAATTTCGTCTCCGGAGCTACGCACACGACTCACTCCGTAACTCTCTTTAATGGTAATTGGTGTGGTCGTTAGCGCCACGGGTAAAGAAGTTTGTCGACCCGATGGTCTGGAGTTCGGTGCTGCTCACGCATTTTTTCCTCTTAATTTGATTCAAAAAGCAGAAGACTTGAAAGGAATTTGAAGAAGAGCCTCTGAGCTGAAATAAATCTTGTTAGGCTAAATTAAACCTTACCTATTGAAACGCAGTGCTATAAGCGAAAGCAGAGAGCGCGCCGCACTTTACTATACTCAATACTCAATAAGGCGAATGAAATGCAATTAGACTATGTACCTATTTTTTATATCAAAAGGGATAACTATCTTAAACTTGGAACAATGAAACAGAATATCATTAAGAAATAATTCATCAATCTATTTCAAACTCAATTCTATTCAAACTTAAATCGAGCAAGTAAACTCCGAAAGTGTAAATGATCTTCAGCCGTAATATTAGTGCAAAGTTGCGCTTGACGTAAGCAGCAGTTTTTAAGACAGTATTTTGAGAGGGAGGAGAAGCAGGGGTTTACAATAATTTTCAAAAGTTAAATTTAGTGAGATTATTATTTTTTTTTATTATTATTATTTTTAATTGAATAAGAATATTGAAGTTTGAACATTAAGCATTGCCTCAAAGTTTTGGTACAATAAGGCTAATAGAAGTTTTTCTAGTTTTTAAAAGAACTTCGTTTAAAATTTTATTTATTGCTTTTCCATTTTAATTTTATGTATTTTAGACGTATATTTGTTTGATAATTCAAATAAGACGTTAAAAGAAAGAGAACAGATTTAAAATACTATCTTCTGATTTTTGGAACGACTTAATTAAAATTTAATTAAACAGACTTTTAGCCTCCCCCCCCCCTTTAGAAAAACTTGTTTTTCTCTTTATTAGTTTATTTTACATTTTTTTTTATTTTAAATTTTTATTTTCAACAGTGTTTTGCCGATAATGTATAGAATAAATTCGTGACACGAAAAAACTGCTGCCGAATTTCAGGAATGGTTGAACATTTACATACCTGCTTACTTATGAACTTTTTCGAGAAAATATTTTACAGCAGTGACGAAATTTAAATTGAGAGGTATAAAATTTTTACATCCTTTTAAAATATGTAATTTCACATGACAAAATGCAAAATTTGAGCATAATCTTTTGAATAGTTTCTGAGAAATCGAATTTTAAATATACACAGGAACAATTCGACAGATTTAGCTCGATTTTGTATTTTGCCATGTAAAATTACGCACATAAAAATTTTATAAAAAGTTGTATGCCTTATAATTCAAAAATTTTCCAGCTATTATTTAATAGCGTGATAAAAAATAATAAATATCTACTAAAGTTTATTTTCCGCATGTAATTATCTTTGGATAAACAAATTTTAAAATTATGTTCAAATTTTTTTTTTTAACTCGCTATAAAAGGTCTCTATGTATGGCGAAATATGCAAAATATAAAATTAAGATAGAGGCATCCAAACTTTGGATCACCCTAATGATCAAACTATCGGGANCAAATTTTTTTTTTTTAACTCGCTATAAAAGGTCTCTATGTATGGCGAAATATGCAAAATATAAAATTAAGATAGAGGCATCCAAACTTTGGATCACCCTAATGATCAAACTATCGGGACAATATTCCCCAGATTGTGGCTACCCCCTATATTTTGGGGGCTCAAAATCTGAATCCGTCGGGAAAAAGGTATGTTTATTCAGAGAAAACACATTTTTGTGTTTAATTTCGTAACTTAAATAATCGCCTGCACTAATTAATTAGCATATTAGAGATCACCCCTTCGAAAAATTAAGATTGAGTTATAAAACGTGAAAAGTCAGTCATTAGATCAAAATCTATCAGGGTGGTCTGTCTTTTATTTTGCACACTATACATCGAGTTCTGTAAACAAAATGTTCTTAAATTCACTCCAAAGATATGATGAAAAAACTGTGGGTCTAGATTTTGAATCCACCCAGCTTTAGAGAGGGTACCAGCTTGTCAGGGAAATAAAGGCGGTAGGTGCACAATGCTGATTTTATTTTCACCATCACTCCTCTTTCGTCATAAATCGTGGAGTCTTAATATCGATGACCCTTTAGGTCACAATAGACTGTTGGGCGAATTTTTTCTGTACATAATTAGTTTTGCAATAATGTAAAATGAACGAGAGAAGGCCACACATTCTAAAGGAACAGCAACGCATAGGATCCCAACCGCCAAATTCGAGAAGAAAAAAAAATATGTAGAAAAATATTGAAGAGTCAATTTTAAACTCCAAATTCAAATTTTATTTATTATTTTAATGAGATTGTTCGAATGAAAAGTTTCTAAAAAAGAACTATTACTTATACTTGTGTCGAGAAACGTTTAAAAGAAAGTTTTCGTATTGTACTTTCGCAGACCTTAATAAAACCAAAATCATGGTCTTATGCTCGTTTATTTGCTTTCCTTTAAATGAGGACCTTCGCAAAATATTTTCTTATTATTTATTAATATTTTCGCTGAAAAGGTTAATATTTGCGTCATTTCGTTTCCTTTGAAAAAGGTTTTCGCTTAATATTTCTGCTAACCTAATCATGACAGCAAACAAAAATGCAAAAAATAAGGTTTACAATTTACTTGTTTTTTAACCTACATAACAATATTTTTAAAAAAGATTTAAAAATCATTTAGTGTTTCTTTAAGGAGGAAAGGTTGGAAATTGCAATATATTTTTACGTCATTGAAAAAAGGTTTTTACGGCAAACCTTTTCGTGACAATGAAAATAAAGTTAAAACACAAGGTTGTCGTAAGGTTACATGCTTTCTGGGTATTATGGAATATAAGTTGTACATTATTTATGTCGCACTATAGAGTTGTCGAGTACATTTGAAGACACAATGTTGAAATTTAATTTGAAAGTTTTTGAGGACTATCTCCCAGGGATTTGAGGACGTCTGGTCATCTTATTGGTGAAATGTGTTCTCTCTGGAAAATCTCACCAATTTGCTCGACGACGATCGGATATGCGCGATAAGTGAAAACGCTCCCTAAAAGTAAGCTATTCCGACCTGTTTTAAACTGAAAGTGGAAGTTCATATATTACTATATTTATATTATATTTTCATCTATTAATTTCTGTTATCTGGCAATAGATTGAATCTAAAGTTCTATCTCGAGAAGTTTGATCATGTTGTTTTGATATTTAAGTTTTAGAAGCTGATAATTAATATTATATTCAAATCCCTATGATCAAATTAAACTAAGAAGAATTGTATGATTCATAATGAGCCTAAAACAAGGGAAAAAAGATACAAAAATGCGTATTCGAGCCTTTCCTGTGAGTAGTTTCGCTTTAAAAAGATATGTAAATCATTTTATAAACAACAGCTATATCAACATTTTTCCTCTTTAATTTCCCTTCTTATTATTCAAATTAAAATAGGCTTCTTTTATTTTAAATGCATGCCTGACTGATTATTCTGATACAGAAGTTTCAATTCGTATCATCTATTATCCAGCTAAATTACTAATCAATGTTTTTCTACTGACATATTTATTAAGGTTATAAGAAAGAAGTGTTATGTTTAATATTTCGAATTTTATTTTAAAAGTATTATCTCTGATGTTTAGTGATGTATATAAATAAACTTTTTTTTAATGTTTTTGATAGATAGCACAATGGTTACTTGACAACCATTTTTGACAATTTAACAGTAAATAAAGTCAATTGTACTTATTATAATCATATTTATATTTCCTTTTAATCTTCATTTAGTACGTAACCTCATAGTATGTGACTTAATTCATATTGAAGCACATATTTAGTTTATTTTAATATAAACTTTTTATGACAAAAGGGCTTTCAAAATTGTATTTAGCTTTTTTTCTAGTTGGTAAATTAATTTTTGAAAACAATTAAAATGTTTTTATATTTTTATGTGCAATGCAAATATATGGATGTTTCTAAGTCATCCAGAAACTAAGTTAAAATTGTATCTCCTGTTGTGTTGATTAATGTTGTGTTGATTAAATGATTGCAAAATGATTTAAGAACATAATTGATTATCAACTGAACATAATAGATCACTTGTATTTTTATACGAACTTTTATTATAATTACTTCATATTTAAAATAGCAAATTTTTTTTTACTCAAAATTGTGGATTTTTGACACTTGTCAGAAACTATGTCTAAAAGGATTTTTGACATCAAAACTCTGGATAATACTGTGAACTGCCATAAGCTTGCCGACCTTAGTTGCAAAATTTTAAAAAAAAGTAGCTTTTAAAATGTAAAAATGAAGTTTATCATTTTATGTAAGAGTTTATGTCACTGTTTCAAAGTATCAGAAAGAAAGAAAGTTTTTATATCAGCATGATGATTAATATGTTAAATTACTTTTTTTTAATGATGTATCAAAGTACCCCCAGTCTTAGTAGGATCATAAACTTGTGAAATATTTAAATTTAAATTTCCTAAGAAAGCAAATAGGAAGTATGTTACCGTTCATTGTGTTTCTGTTAAAAAAAACAGTATATTTAAAATGCATTTTAAATGAATTCAGCGTTAAGTATTACAGTAAAAATGGAGCTGGTGTGCTTAAAAAGTTCTACTCGTTGTTAAAAATTATTAAAACTTATGATAACATTAGGCCCATAGCTTTGGTTGAAATGTAAGTTGTCTAACTTTTTGGTCAAAATTTTGACTGCAAAATTTATGTTTCGGGAAAGCAGGCTAAATAAAATGTAACAAAGATGTATTTACACAAATCTATTAAAATAAATATTGAAATTATTTTTAGTGTAGTATGTTTAATTTCTATTAAAATCCTATAAATTTAGAATTTTTTTTAATAGTTTATATCAATCCTTGTGTATTTTTAACTCAATGTACATAATTATAACAAAAAATATTGTTTCATAGTTTTAGTATTGAAAAGTGATTATACATAATCTTTTACTAGCATGTTTAATCCCACATTTCTCAAATAAAAAAGGTACATTATTGATTACGTTTTTTGTATGAATAATAGCTTATAAATTATATTGCCTGACATAATTATAACAAAAAATATTGTTTTATAGTTTTAGTATTGAAAAATGATTGTACATAATCTTTTACTAGCTTGTTTAATGCCACATTTCTCAAATAAGAAAGGCACATTATTGATTAAGTTTTCTGTATGAATAATAGCTTATAAACTATATTGCCTGACATAATTATTACAAAAATGTTGTTTTATAGTTTTAGTATTGAAAAGCGATTATACATAATCTTTTACTAGCTTGTTTAATCACACATTTCTCAAATAAAAAAGGTACATTTTTGATTAAGTTTTCTGTAGAAATAAAAGCTTATAAACTATATTGCGTGAAATAATAAAAATATTATTTACCCTTACCTTATTATTCATATCATTAAATTAAAAAAAAAGTTATAAAAGATATTTGGGAAAAAAAAGAAAAACTTTTCTAATACGATCTAGTAATCCCAATTTCATGTATTTAAAGTAAATAAATAATGAATTTTTTAAAAGTTATTTGCATTTATAGATTTTATTTCATCATACTTGTTCTGTTACTAATTTTAAATATGTGTTTTTTCTAGCAGACCTGAAATAGTTGCTCACAAAGTTGCTTAGAATACTTGTCACTTATCGGCCACATAAGAAAGTGATTACTAAAATACAAATTTGCTAGACATAATATAATAAAAATATCAAATTGAAAAGAAAAAAATAACAGTAGAAATAGCCGAGAAATGACAAATAGTTGCTTTAAAAAAAAAAAAAAATTAAAAAAATCCTTAAACGGTGTGGACTTACTTGGTGTAAATTAATTGTTTAAAGAAGTGATTCCTTAAATTCAAAGTACACAATTGTTGTAATAACATGGTGTCAAGGCAATGGGAATGAATAAAAAGAGTCAGGGTGCGTGCCATTTTTAAAAAGTGCTTAATTATGCTTATTTTTCATTTTCGATCTTTAAGAGCCCTTAAAGGTGCTTTATCATTGGATGTTTTAAAAAAGTTCTTAGTCTTCTCTTTTCAAAAGTGAGATTTTTTTCTTTCCCATGTCGATTTCACCACGTATTGTGCAAAAGCGTACTTTTGCACAATACATGGTTTTGCATAATGCTAGTCCTTCTACTGAGCCGGAATACTTGTGAGTCCTTCTACTGAGCTGCGTTCGGTGAGATTGTTACACTCTCATGTGCAACTCTACTTCATTTTGCTAGATATTCTCAATTTCAGACTTTATTTTCAGCCCTTTGATATCAAACCAAAAAATCTCTAGATCTTTTTATAGTTGCTAATATAATCAAGGAAAGAGTTCTTTGTCAGAAATTAGTTATTTTATCATGATCATGTAAAGTCTTGGAAAAATATCTTGCATTTTGTTACGTTATATAGTGCTTAAAAATATTTTTTGAGTGCTTTTAAAGTACTTAAAAGATGCTTATTTTTTGTTGAAAGATTTGGCTACACACCTTGTGAGCGGAAATGACCAAAACACGTTAGGAAACTGATGGAATTGTTGCGAGTGTAATGACGAGTGATCTAAATCCTAAAATTCGTATGCCATAAAAATGCATTGAAATATCTATGTATTAAACATAATATATAGCGTATACAAATATAGGATTTTGAAAAACTGTGTGAAAAGGGTAAAAAAAAAAAGGTGAATAAACTATCAGTTTTCTATACATCTTCTATAAAAACTATCATTAAACGATATGAAATTACTATGGAATTGTCAGAAATGGAACACTTCATAAAAAACTCGAATTTGAATCTTTTAACTTCTTTTTGGGATTCTAAACAAACCACTATCAGACATAGAATTTCCCTTTTTTTGATGCAGCTTCTAAACACTCTAGACGATTTAGAGTTCGTAATCCCAATAGACTCCTTGATATTTGAAGCATATGATGTCATATCTGTTACTTCCAGTCTGTCTTATAACTCGGCCAAGAGAGTTGAATTGGGAGTGCAAAGGTATTTAGCGTCAGAAATAATTTAAGCGTCAATTTATATATTAGCGTCAGAATAATAAATTTAAGCGGCAGAAATGACTACTGGGTGCGATTTTCTGGCCGTCAAATATAATTTTTTTGGATACAAATTACGACTAACGACCACTTATTTTAAACCTTGGGTCGGGGCTAATATAGTCAAACCTTGCTATAGTGAACATGATTTATACTGAACACCCGGATATAGTGAACGAAACGTTGGCTCCCGTGCCTTACTATACACATATAATATTATTTTTTGTGGATATAGGGAACCAAAAGAAGAGAGAAAATTGGATATTATAAACTTTTTTTTTCTTCATTTTTTGCTAATTTTAAAATTTTAACATAAAATACATATACTGATTTTTAAAATCATTTATTGAGTGGAATGTAGCCATCATAAGTATTTTTTCTTGTTTGCTTCTACTATTTCAGTGTCCCTTCCCTAAATAAGGGACATCCCTGAATTTTTTGTACGAATGACGAAGAGTTATAAAAATAAAAGTTAACACATTTTTTTACTACATATTGTTTTTTAATCATTTATGTATTTCTTTTTATTGGCCATTTATTTAAATGCGTAGTAAAAGGGAACAGTTTGATTAAAAAGTTGTTTAAAGTGCGGTGTAGGGATATTGTGAACTCCTGGTTATAGTGAATCGAAATTTCGGTTCGTTGAAGTTTCACCATACTGGGATTTGACTCTAATAATGTTTTTTAAAGTGAAGTTCAAATTGAGATTTAAAACAAAAACCTCCTCCGGTTTATAAAAATGTAATTTAGGATTTATATATTTTCTAAAAATATAAATGTTGGTTTTTTTAAATCCTGGTTCTTTTAATTTTATAGATGACTATGGATGAAAAGTATGTGCAGAACATCTGGTCCCTCCTTAAAAATGCCATTCAGGAAATTCAGAAAAAAAACAACAGTGGCTTGAGCTTTGAAGAGCTGTATCGTAATGCCTACACTATGGTATTGCATAAACATGGTGAAAGATTATATACTGGTCTAAGAGAGGTTGTCACTGACCATCTTGTTGGCAAGGTATGTTCCATCATCTAACAAAAGTGACACAAATACATGTATATAAAGTCTGTTTAAGCTGAAGTGGCAGTTATTTTATAAACTGCTTCCCTTACCAATTTTTTTGGAGAAAAAAATGCAAATTTTTATTTTATTAATAAATACAAGAAACTAAAACAATACACAAGTTAAAATTGTAATTTTTTTTTTATGTGTAAAACTTTACTATCCCAAATGATCTCGGGCAAATGAAAAAAGTTAAGTATTTGTCTTTGAATATGTTCACATCTTCATAATCTGAAAAATCGTCTGCATTACTTAAACTTTCGCTCGCGAACGCCATTTTTTTTAACTCTTTTTTTTTTTCCTATGTAAATTCATCAACAATTGTACAAAACACGTCTGCTGTCTCACAAATAGCAAACTTCCCAAACAAAAATTGGCAAACTTCCATTCACAGCAGATTATTATTATTTTTTGTTTTGCTTCCGGCCGCATAAAAATGTTATAAAACAAAATGTATTTAAATGTAATGCTCGCGAATGCCATTTTTTTTTAACTCTTTTTTTTTTTCTATGTAAATTCATCAACAATTGTACAAAACACGTCTGCTGTCCCACAAATAGCAAACTTCCCAAACAAAAATTGGCAAACTTCCATTCACAGCAGATTATTATTATTTTTTGTTTTGTTTCCGGCCGCATAAAAATGTTATAAAACAAAATGTATTTAAATGTAATGCTCGCGAATGCCATTTTTTTTAACTCTTTTTTTTTTTT
>NC_092205.1:103402738-103424693 GCF_043381705.1 Parasteatoda tepidariorum | reverse complement strand
TCTTTATAAAAGAAATGTTCGTACAAGCATTTATTTGAATTCAAATTTATTTTAATGACTTAGTATTTACTAAAAAGATGTAATTTTTTAAAAAAAAAAATGATTTGAATTCTTAGAATTTTGTGCATTTGCAATGTACCTAAATTAGTAGCGAGCAAAGTGAGCTTGGTTTACAAAGCAAACCATATTAGGTTGCGTAGCAATTTTCGGGGGTTAGCGAGCAGGGGGCGCAGCCCACTAGTTTACTATAATACTAATAATCTCTGTTTGACTGTGTTGGAGACGCTGAATAATTTAGAAGTAAATGTTGCAGTTGTAGGCTGATCATTAACATATAGTTGATTAGAAACAGGTTGATAAAATAGTTGATTCTAATAAGGGAATAAATACCCTATGTTTTAGAGTCAGTATGTATGCCTTTATAATTTGTTTCGTTGTTTAGGTTCGTTTGGATGTGCTAAATTCACTAAGAAACAACTTTCTACAAACTCTTAACCAGGCTTGGAATGATCACCAAACAAGCATGGTTATGATAAGAGACATTCTGATGTATATGGTAAGTGGCTGTTTGATGTTAATCCTAAATAACTTTTGATCTAATAATTGGATTTTCATGTTATAGGACTCAATCTTAATAGTACAAGGGGTGGGGGGTTTCAAATATGCTGATGTTATAAAATCAGACACTAAAACATACTTTCTCTGAATAAACATACCTTTTCATTCATGGATTTGGATTTTTGACCCCCGAAATATGGTTCCAATAGTTTCGTCAAGATAGTGGTCCAAATTTTTGACCCCTTAATGTTAGTTTTACTTTTTGCATATTACCTGATATTTGGAGAACTTTTGAAGCTAATTAATTAATTAATTAATTAGTCCTAAATATTTAATATTTAAAAATTTTTATTTTATTTAATAACAGTTGAAAAAAAAATTTTGAATAACAAGGTAGACACTTTTTTTATATCTTCTTAAAAATTGCAATTTTAAATGGCAAAATACACAATTTGAGTTAAATCGATCAAATAGTTTCTAAGAAATCCAATTTTAAAAATTAGATTTTTTCAAAACTTGATTTCTCACTAACTATTTGACTGATTTCGCTCAACTTTTGTATTTTGCCATTTATAATTGCATTCTTTAAAATGATGCAAAGAAGACTTATTAAATAAAATAATAAAAAACATTAAATGTTTACTAAAAGCTATATTTTGCATAGAATTATCTTTGGATGAAAGAGTTTTATAATTGTGTGCAAAACATTTTCTATTTGCTTTAAAAGAAAGTTCTCCAGATATCGCGAAATGCTCAAAAATAAACAATAAAGGGGTCCAAAGTTCAGACCTGACCAAACTATTGAGTTCCTGTTTCCCAGATAGCTGCTAATAGGGGGGATAGAAATCCATTGAAAAAAATATGTTTATTCTGATAAAGTATGTTTTTGTGTCTGATTTTGTAACTTAAAATATCTTCTGCGCTAATTAAGTAGCATATTTCTGGTCATCCCTTGAACTTTTAAGATTGAGTGCCATAGCGTGAAGATCTGATCAGTAGCAGTTCAAGTAGTATTCAGTGTATTTTGTTTTGTACACTGTATGCAGTAAACTCTTTATTAAGTCATGAATTTAATAATGTTACAATCTAATTTTATAATTTTACACTTCATTAAGGAATAAAAATTTTACTATAATAACTCTAATAAAAGTTTTTTTCCTTTCTTCAAGTAGATTTCTTTTAATTATACATGTTTAAACGCCTTTAAGCAGAATCTGCTGTTAAAAATGCACATAACAATGTTTATACCAATTTGTAAAATCAATTAGTGAGGTTTTTGACGTGGTGGTTTAATTCATGGTTGAAACTGATACTTTTCAAAAAGTTAATGTTGTGTATATCAAATTTAAAAAATATATATATATATATATTATTTCTCTAAATTTGAGTAAATATGTGTCATTATATTCACATAATGCTTTTAACAAAAATGTTTTTGACTGATATTTTTTATATTTTCATTATAGGACCGAGTATATGTCCAACAAAATAATGTTGATAATGTCTACAATTTAGGACTAATAATATTTAGAGACCAGGTGGTGAGGTATGGGTGTATTAGGGATCATCTTAGGGAAACTTTATTGGATATGGTGATGCGTGAACGTCGAGGAGAGGTGGTTGATAGGTAATGCCTCTTTTCCTTCTTTTAAAAACTCTACCTGTGTGCATTTTTTTAAAATTAACTAATATTAGTTGCCAATTTTTAAGTTTTTTTAAAACTTTTGTTGGGATTTTTAACTGGGACAGGCTTTTTCTAATTTATTAAGACCGTCGTTGAACAGCCGACCCAATATTGGCGTTTATGACTACTAATGTTCAACTCCGTAGCCTTGTAATTTTGAACCAATCCAGAAGACAAGGAAACTCCTGGATCAGTACCCCCAGAGGTATTGATTTGTTATGCGAACATGGAGGACTTTGCGACTCAACAGATTTAACATGCATTTTTACTACATGGGGATTCTTCAGCCGGCGGGAATCGAACTCTTGCACATGGGCCCTGAGCCTTACCGACCAGGCTATTCTGGCCTTGGTGCATGTTTTTGATGAATTTTGCAGACATGACTGTGCTCTGAAAAAAATCCGGATTTTTCGCTAACTGTGATCTGGAAGTTTCAAGAAATCATTGATCACATTTATTTATGAAAAATCTTGTATATTTTACTTAAAAATATTAGAACTAAAATTTATACTTGGCATCTCTTTCATTTGTTAATATTTTTTTCTGGTAGAATTATAGAAGTAATTAGACATAAAAGTAAACTTATAAATAATTATTCATTTAAATTCTGCTGCATATAATTTATTTAGAATTTCATGCTTTGAAAATATCAATGCTTTAAATTTATGTAGGAATTAATTTTTTGAAATGCTTCATTAATGATTTTACTCAAGAAATTTTCAAGATTTTTGAGTTGGGCTCACAATCATCCCTGATTTTGAGATCTGTATCCCCAAGGAATACTACTTTCTTGTGGAGTCTCATTTTTGAACATATGAAATATCATGCACACATAAATTTGCTCTACAAGATATGCAGTTGATTAATTCTGGCTATTAACGAGTAAAAGAAAAATTATGAATAGTAGTTAAATTATTTTTCTATGCATTAATTAGACTAGCAATTCACTATTTCAAATATTTTTATCACTGTTCTTATGTCAAGACATCCTTGACCGAGATTCTTAAAGAAGAGTTATATATGTATCTTTATATTGTTTTTAATTTAGTTTGAAATACTTTAGATTAGCAATCAAGAATGCCTGCCAGATGTTGATGGTCTTGGGAATCGATAATCGATGTGTCTATGAGGAAGATTTTGAGAAACCATTTTTAGTGCAGTCTGCAGATTTTTACAGAGTTAGTTTATCTTTTCATATATTTAATTATGTTAATTTTCATAATTAACAGCTTTCACTATAGGTCATAAGTACTTAGTAGTGCAAGGGTACAAAAATTCTTAGAGCATTATATTTTCTAGTGCACAGTTTTTTATCTTGAAATTTCTTTAAAAATAGTTAGAATAGCTTTTTCAATATATTTTTAGAAAGAAAATTTTTTGTAAATTGTTAAGATAATAACATGGTGTGTAGCGTTTTTAAAAAGTGCCTAAAGGTGCTTTTTCATGGGGTGTTTTTAAAGAGTGCTTAATTTTCCCTTATTCAAAAATGAGATTTTCTTTTCTTTACCATGTCAATTTTCGCCTTGTATTACGCAAATACATGCTTTTCACATTGTTCCATTTAACATTTCCACAATTCATTCAACCACAATGCATCTTGGTGTATTGTCGATTCATAGAATATGAAAGCGCCAATCATTTTATGTGTTTGTTATCAATCATTTTGCAAATACTTTCGAGTGTGCATGTGCATCTACTGAGCTGGGTTCAGTGTGATTATTGCACTCGCATGTGCAACTCTTCTTGCTTTTGCAAGATATTCACAATTTCAGGCTTCGTTTACCATCCTCTGATATCAAACCTAAAAATATTTTGATCATTTCACAATGGCTAATGTAGTCGGGAAAAGAGTTCTTTTTTTAGAAACTAGTTATTTTATAATGATCATGTAAAGTCTTTGAAAATTATTTTGCAATGTTTATAGTACTTAAAAATATTTTTTGAGTGTTTAAAAAGTGCTTATTTTTTGTTGAAAGATTTGGCTACACATCCTGTATTAGATAATATTTAATTCTTTTACAAAGAAAAAGAAATTAATTTCATTTTATAAAATTGAATAAAATGGCATAACTATTAAGAATAACAGAAGTCAAAATATATTTAAATAGTAATAATTTAAAAAAATTAAATTTAAGGTCCCACTTATAAACTTATATTAAGGTTCTACTAATAAATAAACAAATTTACATACAGTCAAACCCTGTTATAGTGAATATGGTTTATAGTAAACTCCTGGATATAGTGAACGAAATGTTCACTCCCGTGCCTTACTATAACATATATAATATTATTTTTTATGGATATAGTGATCCAAAAGAAGAGAGGAAATCGGATATTATGAACTGTTTTTTTGTCTTCTTCATTTTTAGGTAATTTTGAAATTTCTACATATAATACATATACCGATTTTTAAAACCATCTAATGAGTGAAATGTAGCTATAAGCATTTTTTCTTATTTGCTTCTCAGTTTCCTTTCCCTAAAGTTTTTGTACGTAAGATGAAGAGTCATAAAAATTAAAAACTAACAAATTTTTTTGTTCCTACATATTGTTTTCTTAATCATTTTTGTATTTTTTTATTGGTCATTTATTTAAATAATGTGTAATAAAAGGGAGCACTTCAGAAAAATCAGTTATAATTGTTTGCAGTACGGTTAATTCCCCGTTATAGTGAACCATACTTTCGGTCTCATGAAGGTTTGCTATAGCGGGGTTTGACTGCCTAAAGTTTTTTGTGTTACATTTAACATAACATAAAATATTATTTTTCTGGACAAAAAATTTATATGGTATGAAGAATTATAAGAGCAAGTAGAATAAGAACATATATTGTAATATTTAAATTATTCACTTTTACATCTTTCCTTTGCCTTATTTGTTTTAATACTTCATTAATAATTTAGCAGCAAGATTTAATAATATCCAGAAAGTCAAGAAGTAAAATTTGTTTCAGATAGAAAAGAAAGCGCGAAAACTTTTTCAAGTTATTTAAAATACAGTGGCGCTCACATACTTAAGGACTGTGTTTTCAAAATAAATGTGTCATTGTATTAGATGAATATTATGTTTTGATCAAGATATCTATAATGACGAATTCTACCTTAGTTGAACTTCAATCCTCAAATAATTCATTCGTGTTCACAAGTGTTTCATAAAAGTTTATTTAAGAAATATAGTATTTTGTTAAGTTTCTTATACTTAAGGACAGTTTGTCTAATCATGAGTTATTGAATGATTACAATCAATTTATCGATCAATGTAAGTGTAATTTATTACATTATCTTTGTTTGATGCTTTAAAACATTATATTAATATTTTTGTTTCTTTTTTTTAATACAAATTTCAACATTATTATGAGTAAAGGAAAAAAATGTTAGCAATGAACAGAGATGTCGAATAGATACTCTGAGAAAAGAAGGTTTAAGCATTATAGAAATTGGTAGGCGGTTAAAATTATCAAAAACAGCAGTTTTCCAAGCATTGAAATCTATTCAAATGACCAAAAGTATTTAAAAAGCATACCGAAAACCACGTCCTTGCAAAACTACCGAACGAGAAGATTGAATTATTCATCGAATTTCTGAAGCTGATCGTCGCAAAACCGCCCCGGACATCAGAAAAGAATTCGCTGCATTAACAGGCAAGCACGTAAGCAATAATGCCATCAAGCGGTGTTTAAATGAGTTTCGGTTTATGGGTCGCGTATGTAGGAAAAAACCATTGATGTCAAAGAAGAAAATAGCAGCTTGATTAGCTTTTGCAAAATGACACCAAAACTGGACATCGGCTGACTGGAATCGAGTTATATTTACAGACGAATCGAAGTTCAACAGAATGGGCTCAGATGGCAAAAGTTATGTGAGGTGTCGAGTCGGTGAAGAATTTAATGTACGGTGTACAAAATCAACTGTAAAAGGTGCAGGCGGCTCGGTGATGGTGTGGGGTGCCATGACACGTTCACGATGTGGTCAAAATCGAAGGCATCATGGATCAGCATGTGTATGTGGACATTATCAAGACTGTTTTTCTGCCTTATTACACGAAACTTCGCTCAAGAAAACCAATCATGCAAGCCGATAATGATCCAAAGCACACGAGCAAAACTGTGAAGGCCTTCTTGTCAAGCAAGAGAATTGAGGTTTTGCAGTGGCCTTCCCAATCACCAGATCTCAACCCGATCGAGATGCTGTGGATGGATGTGGATAAATATGTGAAACCGCAAAAACCAAAAAATTTAGGTGATTTATGGAAATGTGTCCAAGAAGGCTGAACAGCTATACCTTCTGAGCGATTTCAAAGATTACTAGATTCGATGCCTCGTAGATGCGAGGCAGTAATTGCCGCAAAAGGCTTACTGACTAAATACTAGCTCCGAATCTTTATTTTTTTTTACATGTTTTACATTGTTATTAATTTTATTAACGATTAAGAAGTAATTATTTTATTGTCCTTAAGTATGCGGAATGCATATTTTTTCTAAAAGGTTACATAATTTAAGTATAACAGTTAGATAAATGATTTACATAGTGAAAATATATTAAAAATAAGTTATTTGTTTCAATACATAATTATAAATTCAACAAACGTATGAGTGAACATTAAATTTTGGATTTTACTTTTCATAAAGACATGTCCTTAAGTACGTGAGCGCCACTGTAAATGCCTATTTATCATCCGTAAATGACAACCATCCTTTTTTCTTATGCATGCTATAGATGAACTTACAAGTTTTATACGCTTTTAGATTGGATGCCAGTGAAAATTTAGTAAATTCATATTTTTAATCATGGAATTGTCTGTTTAAAAGTTTTGCATTTTTATGAAATGGAGTTTTATTTCATTAAAGTGAAACAAAAAACATTTTGAGGCAATCTATTGAACTGAACATTCCAGTTGCACAGACTTATAATTTCCGTAACAAGAAATTATCTGATAATTTTTTAGAAACTCAATGATTAGATAGTTTTGCTTCAAATAAAAATTTTCTTCTCTATGTCCAGGTTTTTTTATTACTGAATTTTTTACTCAACCAGGTATTTTTAATATTAAATTCTTTTAAATTAGATGACAAATATTAAATAATTTTTATTTACAAAAATAACAGTAATAAAATCTAAAAAGGGAAGGCAAATAATGCTTTGTATCCAATAATTTTTTTCTGCTCAACATACAAAATATATGTATATATACACACATATACGTACATATATTATTAGTGATATTATTATGAAGGGAAATTTTTAAAATTGTTAATTCTATGATATTATGAGAATAGCTGCTCGAAACTGAGCAGCGTAAAATCTGGATTAAGAACGAAATCACTTGTAGCATATACTTCCAAATTTGATTGTTCAATTGCATGATTTTAGACTCTTTGTGTAATAAATAATATAATATTAAAACTATTGGTATTTTTAAAACTTTGTAAAGATCAGAAAAAGCTTCAAAAAGGGAAGACTCGGATGAACCATTCAAATTTCGTTTATTGTAATAGTAAAGTATGAAAAATATCAGGATTGTAATGAAAAAAATGTATATCGAATAAGTGCATTAAAAAAACACATTTAAAGATCAATAACAATAAAAAAAAAAGATCAATTTACCATGGAATAGGCATAAATTCAGTATGTGCTGCAAAAATTGATTACTCTAATGCACAATTTGAATTTCCTTTGTTGTAATAATATCGTCTGATAGATATTGGCATTTTAGAAACCTTGTATAAGCATTACCAAAAAAATTCATCCTAAAAAGAGTGGAATTGTCACCTGAAAAAGTGGATGATGTGATTTAAATTTCGAGTATCCTAATAATTTCTTTTGAAAAATACCAGGATTTTAAACAAACCCCCCAAAATTGGTAGCAATGAGAGTAAAAATAGAACTATCGTAACTTTACGATAGAATCGGCACAAAAAGAGCATGCCGTGAAGTGATTACTCAAATCAACACTAACACATTCTACTCCTTTGCTTGATTATTTGTTGAGGTAGCATGTAATGATTCCTTAATGAATCTGTAAATTTAATAACATCCTATTTGATCTCTTTTAATGTGTATGATAATTCAGTATTAAAATGCTTTCCAAAATTATTTTTTCTTCAGATGGAAAGCCAAAAGCTTAGAAGCAATATTTAGAGTAATTGTTTCATGGCATGTGCAAAAAGAGCATGCCATGAAGTGATTACTCAAATCAACACTAACACATTCTACTCCCTTGCTTGATTATTTGTTGAAGTAGCATGTAGTAATTCCTTAATGAATTAGTAAATTTAACAGCATTCTATTTGATCTTTTTTAATGTGTATGATAACTCAGTATTAAAATGCTTTCTAAAAATATTTTTTCTTCAGATGGAAAGTCAAAAATTTCTTGAAGAAAATAGTGCATCTGTTTACATAAATAAAGTCGAACAAAGAATTAACGAAGAAGCAGAAAGGGCTAAACATTACCTTGATGAATCTACTGAAGAGCTCATTGTTAAAGTTGTGGAAGAAGAACTCATAAGCAAACACATGAAAACAATTGTTGAAGTGAGTATTTCTCTTTTCAAGTTTCTTTCTTGTTATAGCTAAATTTAATGTATAGCAAATAAAATTGGTCTAAAAATTTTATCTTTGTCAGGGGTGTGATATTTCTGCCCCTTTGGCAGAATTTTTTTGAGCTACCTGCGACAAAACTCTCTAGCACTGATATCTTTCTACAAGATACTTTTAATAATAACAAACTTAGGTATGTTTTTGCAGAGAAGGTATGCTTTTCTGTCAGATTTAGTAGCTTATAATATCTTGTGCACTAGCATATTTATGTTTAGACCTTCGATCCAATAAAATTGAGCCTTAGTAAGTGAAAATTGGATCATTAGATGAAAAGTTATTCAAAGTATTTACTTTTTTATTTAGCTCACTGTACATTTTAAGTTGCATCGTGCAGTGAAACATTGAATTTCTTTTGATGCAAATAAATTTTTTATTGTTTGCCAAATTATGTGTCGATAAAATGCTTGTGGATAATTATGACACAAAATATCTCTTAAGGTGAACTTAAATTTCACTATTCTAAAAAAAAGGAATTATTCTGAACCTGAAGAGAAAATTTATATTTACTTTAATGGGTAGGAAAATTGATGGTTCATGATTCTATTAACTCCTTGAATTATGTACTCATGTTTGATATGTAACTTCCACCTGTCAAACTGCATTACTGATCTTTGCTTTAAATGATTCAGAAACAGTTTATAAAGCTCTTTTTTTTTTTTTCGAGATACCCTTCCATTTCACCAGTGAATGTAAATTCAGCTATTTCATTTAATTTATTTTTATATTTATATTGTTGTCACCAAAGAAAAGAAGGGAAAAAGAATGAAGTTTAAAAAATAAAAAAATTCAGCTGATATTACCATATTTTCCAGTTTATAATCTCCTGATGACCTGTCAAAAGAAAAAAATTTCATTAAGAGGTGCAGGCTATTTTTGCACAAGTCAATCTCAAAATTTATTTTACATCCCCGTTTATGGTGAAAGCGGGAATGTGTGCCTACATGATTTGAGCTACAAGAAGGTAGCAACACTATTGCCTATTTCCCATAATAAAAGATCTGAGTAAAGGAAGATTTCTGTAAAATCAATACTACTATTATTACAAAGCAAAATCGAAAAAAACTTAAAAAGTACACTATAAATTTCCTAATCTACGCACATTAAATACATTTAACTGAAATTATCAAAATAATCTTTTAATTTATTTTATGTAGAAATAATATTAATCCTGAGAAAATAAAAAAAATTATCAAATAAATAAAAAATTATCTAAATTAAGGCAAAAAAAAAACTTTCAAAAAACTCACTAACTGGCAAAAATGAAAAATAATAACTATGTTTTAAATAAATTATTAAAGGATAACACTAAACTAAACTGTTATGAATTTAATGGAAAGATCATCACAGACTTATTAAGGAATTTTTTAATCAATAATCTCTTAATACCATGTTCTAAAAGTTTTAATGGTTAATTTAATTGGAAACAAAAGTGTGGGAATAGTAGAGTTAACATGTCTTGTATACTGTATATACTACACGCAGTAATAATTATCATTACACTAAAATTTTGGGGTTTCGGCAGAGGCCAAAAACTATGTCAAAAAGTTGTTTTTGACATGACGGTTAAAATCATGTTTAAAACTGGATGAAACAGTCAATTGTCAAAAACTTGCCAATCCTGGTAGGAAGAGAATAGTAAATGATTCATTTTCAGAGCCTCTGAAACTAAAACCTAGGTTTAAAGAGGCTGAAATCATTAAGAAAAGATCCCAAGTTATAATTGAAGAGCATTTTGTAAGAGGCATTTAAAAAGTTGTTTTTGAATAGTTGAGTCTGGTAGAGTTAACTTCAAAACACATTAAATGGATATGCAATTCACAAAAGATTTTCAAATAGTTAGACACATTTCATTAACCTTTTCCCTGATTATCCCCAGATAACTAGGGATTGGCAGAATTTGTCAGTGTTTTATCAGATTTTTACTCGGCATGCAGCAAAAAAATAGTGATAATAATAATAATCTACTGTGGTTGGAAGTTTGCCAAGTTTTGCTGTTGGATTGTGGGACTAAAACCCGTGTGGTGACCTGGTTTGAAAGAATAGTCCCATTGTAGCTCATGCATGTTGGTAAGAGGCGACTAAAATGGGTACCCAGTGTCTGGGGATTATATCAGGAGACTGGCCCTCCAGGTTGGGTGTAGGATTAACGACCCTACTCTGTAAAAAGAAATTGTTATGAAATCTCAAGAAGAAATAAACCACAGACTGACTACAAGGAGACTATTTGGTAAAGGCTTGAAAATTGGATCAAGGAATATTCGTTCTTTACACGAAAAAGAGGCTGGCCGAATTTGAGATGGATAGATGGCCTAGAGAAAGATCTTTTGGTCCTAAAAACATAACAATTGGAAAACACTAGCAAAAAATAGGTTAGCCTGGAAAAAACTTCTTGAGAAGGCCAAGGCCCACCCTGGGCTGTCGAGCCATTGATGATTATGAGACTAAACATGTGTTTTGTGCTAATTTATATGTGATGGTTGCTGAATTTACGTAGAAAAAAAGGGTAAAATTATGGCATATCACTTCACTGGTGTTTGGAAACTGTCACTTTGTGTTGTTCCTTGTTTTAAAAACTATCATACAAAGAGATATATTTAAATTTTTTCCTTTTCCTCTTGATAACTCAGGATAGTAAACTGATGGCAAATGTTTTTTATACGTAAAAAAAATGACAATTTCGACCTAAAACTTGCATATTAGGTTTCTGTTTAGCTCCTTCTGTTTGTTTATTAATGAAATAAAAAATATGTTGATTTTTTGCATTTTTTAAAAAAAATAATTGATAAGGAAAGCAGATAAGATAAAAGCTGAATCAGAGTTTAAATCAAAGGTTGAAAAAATATAATTTTTGAGCGTACACAAATATTTTATTTTTGATGCAAAGTTAAATATTTAAAAAAAGAAAATTTATTGCTCTATTTATTTCAGATGGAAAATTCTGGTGTTGTCCATATGCTTAAAAATCAGAAGACAGATGGTAGTTATATTTTGTTTTTCAAACTTTTAACTTGATTAATTTTTGTTTAACTATTTAACTACTGTTTATCTTCAACATTTTGACTTGCACTTCTTCATCTATTCATTTCCATAAGCATTAAAATTGTGATAATAGGAATGATGATTTCTCAAGCTATAGTGAGGTGCGCAAAAAGTAAAACTAACATTAAGGAGTCGAAACTTTGGACCACTTTCCTGACCAAGGTCCACTATTGGTCAGTTACCCCCTATATTTTGGGGGTCAGAAATCCAAATTTGTCTTAAACAAAGGTAATTTTTGTGTTTTTTGCTGCACTAATTAATTAGCATGTTTGAGGTCTCCTATTTGAACCTTTAATTCGTTCAATTCCTAGAACATGAAAATCTGATCATTAGATCAAAAGTTATTTGGGGTGGTCCTTTTTTTGGTGTGTATACGATATCTTAATAAACTTATTAATTTTCTGAAATACTAAATTTATTCTCATTATTTTTTTTTTAGGGGAAGGCACAACATAAAAAGAATTATTTGAATTATTAAGTTCTTGTAACAAAGGGCAATAATTTCAATTCATAGAAGTTTTGTAATTCACTATGACACAAATACTAAAAAGAAATTTTGTTAGAGTGCAATTTCTATTAAAAATGTTTTAGTGACCTAAAATTCTCCTTATTTAACTATTAACTAATGGAAATATACGCCATGACAGCACAGAATTTGTGGAATATTTTTATTTTAAAATAAAAAATGGAAGTAAATTCAGTGGAAATTACAACTAAATTTTCACACAATAATTTGCCTTTGTCTGAAATATATTATTGAATAATTAAAATAATACCCTTGAATCCTGTATTTTATTTTTATTTTCATTAGTTAGTTTGTTAAAATTTAGCTGATAACCATAGAAATCCTGGGTGGGAAAATAACTTCCCCTTAACAATGAAGTCGGATGCTTTCCATGGCTTTATAATTGCTCACATTTTATTTAATGTTTTATAATTTTAATTCTTGGGAACAATTTGTAATTTCAGATTTGGCATGCATGTATAAACTATTTAACCGAGTGCACGAGGGCTTGAAAACTATGGTAGAATGTGTCAGTGCTTACCTCAGAGAGCAAGGTAAAGCATTGGTTACTGAAGAAGAAGGCGGAAAAAGTGATGCACTCACTTTTGTAAAAGTAAGCATTTTGTTTTTGTGCAACAGTGATGTCAAATTTTTTCTATCATATATTTCATTCCATTCTCTGAATAATAAAATTTTAAGATTATAACATTTTTTAGATATTTTTATGTGTATCGTTGTATTCTTTTCAAGTCAGATTTCATGTATCAGGGCTGATTGTGCTCTGGAAAAAATCCAGATTTCCGGATTTTTCACTGACAGTGATCCGGAAGTTTCTGGAGATCGAAGGTCCAGGCGTTTCCAAAACTCATTGATCACAGAAGCTTCTGGAAATCAAATTTTCAAAGGTGGAACTTAAAAACACAGTTTATTTTATTCGTTTGTAAGTGAGAGCCAGATACTTTATAAGCTTATATTCATGATTAATATTCATTTTTATCAATAAATAGTTATTATAATTGTAAACTCAAGAAAGAAAGACATATTTGTAAATTTTAATTGCTTCTCCAGGTCATCATAGGTATGTGTAAATGGTATAGGTTAGGGGTGCACAACCTTTTTGAGTGAAGGGCCACTTGCACAGCAGGTTGGCTAACGAAGGGCCGCACATGTATTTAGACATGTTAATGACAAATGTAATAATGTTTATTTAAACATTAGCGTTCCATTTATTTTATCAATAAACTTAGTAATACCAATAACTTAGTAGTGTTCCATTATTAGAATTCATTCAAAAATAAAAAAACTTATATTTTTTTTTTCTACAAAAAAAAATTGCTATTTTTATCATATGAACAATAGATTTATCAAAATAAATAAACATTGAAGAAAAGAAATTTTTTTTTTTATCATATCATGCAATATGAAAACTCATTTTAGAATTAAATTCTAATAAATTTAAAAAAAACTGCAATGCCCACAGAATGAAAGTAGGAAAAAGTTTAGTCGTAATTAAGTAATATAAATTCAAATTAAATATTTTAATTGAAGAAAATTTATAGGTTTTAAACAAAAGCCTAAAATAAAAACAAAACTGTGATAGTTCAAAATAAAATTCAATGCTTATTTTGTAATGTACTTTATTATTTTATTTTATTAATTATTAGATTTTTTATATCGTAAACATTTTCCTTTTTTTTATCGAAAAAGATCACTTAAGCAACAAAAAATTGAAATCTAAACTACTAACAGTGAGCAGTTTAAAAATTCACGTTTTCCGCCATTTTATGAATTTCTCAAGTTGCAATAACATTGCATTTAAATTAGGGAGGGATGTAACGAGTATTTGGCCCTTCTGTGAAAAATTCAGTTGGTTGAATGATCAGTCAAATATTTGGCAAAATATTTTTTAGAAATGCATTTTTCTAAGTTTTTTTTATTTTTGAATTTTTATAGATATTACTTTTTTTTTTTTAAATTATAATCAGACAAGTCAATTTTGTCATTTTTTCGATACTTTGAGAATTGAGAAGGATCCATTTTTTGCAGTTTTTATTATAACCCAGCATTTTAACAGAACGTCTCATACTATTAATTTATTATCACTCTTTCCCTGTACTGTAATATAAATAACCAGTAACATAGAAAAGTGTGATTTTCAGCATTAAAGTTTTGTTTCAGGAACTAAGAAAAATTTGTTTTTTCTGTTTTTCTTTTTTTAGGCATTTTTATTATGACTCAGCATTTTTTTAAAAATAAAGTTACAAATAAAAAAAAATTTTATAGCAATTTTTTTTCTTCTAAAATTATGGCAATGAGAAAAATTTAAATTGAGATTTTCGGCATAAGATTTTCACTTAAAAAATTAAGAACATTTTTTCTATCTTTTTATTTTCTTTAAAAAAAAAAAAAACTTTTTTTAGACGTTTTCATTATAACGCAGTAATTTTTAATAGCATTTCTGTTGACTTAATTCTTTTTTCTTGGCTTTTTCTGGTAATTGAAAAATTGAGATGTTCAGCTTTAAAAAAAATTTTCAAAAATTAAGATTGATTTTTATGTTCTCTGTTTCGCTTTTCGACATTTTCAAAAACGTTCTTGATTGGCCTTATTTTTTAGAGTTAATTTACGTTTTTCCAGGAAATATTATTCTGAGCATTGAAATTTTAGTTTCAGTGTTGCTATACTGCTAAAAGATTTTGCTATTTGGCCCCAAGTGAACGGCGTTCAATAGATTTTTTCTTCTTTTTTTTGCCGAATATTTGGTTTTTGATCAAATCACAATTCATTACCACATTCGACCAAATCATATTCGTTGCGGAAATAAAAACGAAGGAAAAATAACTAGGATTTACGATAAAACTGTACCGTAATACCGTATCAAAAAGTGATTATTTAATTGCGTGATTAACAATCACGTGTCGTAATAACATCATAGTTAAATAACGGGATCGTCAAAATCACGAGGAAAAGTATAGAAATAATTAGGAAAAAATATATTTATGCTGAACTCAGCACGAAAAAAGCGAGTCAAATGCATGATTTAGAATTTGCATGTCGTAACAGATTAATTGGAATTTTTTTTAATACGTGGAAACACATAGCAATAACTGCCGAGAAAAATTTTTGAAAAAAAAGAAAGAATTGCAAAAAAAAGATAAAAAATCACTTAGATTTAAGATGAAATCGTCACAAATAAAGTGCACAAAAAGTGATTATTTAAATTTGCGATCTGAAACTCGCGTCGTAATAAAAATTCGGAATTTTCAAAATCATGTAGAATAGCGGAAATAACTGTTTAAAAAATATCATTTATATTTACGATAAATTCTGCTTCAAGAAAGCGCGTTAAACGTACATTTACTAAGGAATCTGTTAAAATTGATTGGGTCAAAACGTGATGACTTAAAGGTGCGATTAAAATTTTTTTATTGTGTTTAGAAACTCTCGCGGGCCACACTTCAGCAGTCGAAGGGCCGCAGGTTGTGCACCCCTAGTATAGGTATATGTAAAATTTTAAATATATTTTAAGTAAGCTAATAAATATTAAGAAAAAGGAGAAAAACCTTGTTTAAGTTTTTTTCTAATTTTTCAATTTAACTTTTTTTTTTTTTTGACTTAGAAAATTTTCTGCAATTTTAACTTGGGTGCACTATCAACCCTGATATATTAAAAAAAAAATTTTTTCATTTAAATTGGATGCACTTTTCTTGCTGATGTAATTTTTGTTTATTATTAATACCAATGTGTGGTATTAATTCTTTGTCTGTTATTATAATCAAGAAATTATTGTGCCTCTGATTTGTCTGATTGTAAATTGTAAAGTGAGTTAAAATTTATTATTCAAAAGAAGTGAAAATTTGCACTTTTTTTCTAATTTTATTGTGTAGAGAAAAAAAAGTTTTTTTTTTTTTGAAATGTCAGCAAATAGAAGTGATTAAAAGTACAATTAAAAAACATTTTATCACATATCATTATATATAGTTTTTCTTTTTAATTTTATTTAACAAAGGTTGGCTTTTTGTCCTTAAGAATTAGATTTTCGCCTGAATAAGTTTTCCCTTTAAAAATAAATATGTACAACTTAATCAAACCCCTCTTCCGAATGTTTTGTGGTATAATTCAACTTAAATTTCTATAAAACAATTTTGGAAAAAAAAACCAAACAGTTTTTAGTCTTATGAAAATGGATGTGATTTTTAAGCTATTATGTATTTGTATGTGTTATTATTTGTTTAGAATAATTTATTAGATATTAACTCAATCTAATGTTTATCTGACAAAATGTGTAAGTGGCATATGGCTAGCTAATCAAGTTTTAAAGCTTATCTGTATGATCACCTTTTCGCCCAGTTTATTTAAATTCTAATGAAACATTACTTGTAATAAGAGACCTATTAGGATAACTGTGAAAAAAATCAAATGTGTTGAGGCTGATTTTCATGAGATGTGAAACAGCTGCAAGAATGCTACTAAAACATTACTATCAATACATTTTTGCATGTTAATTCAGTTCATAAGAGTTAGAGAAAGTTATAGACATTATTTAAATATAGTTAAAAGTTCTTGATTGCAAGTATAACTTTTTCACGCCAACTTTTCTACCTTAATTTTAAAATATTTATTTATTCAAGATGAATAAATTTAAGCTCTATGGTTTGATCTTGTGTTTGGTTTTTAACTATTGACAGAATCTTTCTGAATTGATATAGGGTAGTAGTGTATTATAAAGTAATTGTATCTTACTTATTTTTAGAATCTACTGGACTTGAAAGATCGTTTTGATCACTTTCTCTTCCATTCTTTCAATGGTGACAGATACTTCAAACAAATGATTGCTGGAGACTTTGAATTTTTTCTAAATCTCAATCCTAAGTCACCAGAATATCTCTCCCTCTTCATTGATGACAAACTTAAGAAAGGAGTTAAAGGGGTAAGTGTAATTTGAAAAGTATTCAATATTAATTGTTTCAATAACAGCCTATGAAGTCATACACATAGTCATAGAATTTTATACCCTATCAAATTGCAGGATTTCACTCGTGAGCTTTTGAAAACGTAATTTGTGCTTGCACAATAGTGGGTTCAGGGATCAGATTTCCCCCTTTTTTTTAACAGATTTCCGTCTTTTTCGCTTTTGTCTCGAATTTCAGCCTCTTTATCAAAAAATAGGATTCTTTGAAAGATTAAATTTTTTTTTTTATAAATACGATCAGAAAATAAGATTTAAATAACAGTAGAACCCAGATTTTTTTCCTGGATCGACCATCATAAGAACATGAAATGTCTACCCTGAGAGAATTAATATGTTAGGTTTTTTTTTAATCGAATTTTCTTTCTCAGTTTTTTTAAAAAAAACATTTGAAATTATTGTTTTATAATTTCGAGCAAAGCCTTTCAGTGCCTTTCATTATGCAAAAACCTTTCTTTTTCTGGTCTGCTATGTTTATTTGATGTATAAAGTGACAATATTTTTTAATTGAATAAATTCGGATTACTCAGAGGTGTTGCAAATGATTTTATTGGAGCACACTATTTTTTCCAATCTGCTTCAAAAGTCAAATTTTAATTGCTCGAAACCCCCCTTTTTTTTATCTCTTTCAAAATGATTATGTTGCTATTTCATCCCTGAGAATTTTATGAAATATACTTTAACGACAAAGAATAAAATGGGCAGGCCACATTATCAGAATGGACGAAGATCGTACCACAAAAAGAGTTTTCAAAGCCAGGTCTTAAAAACTAAATATTGGAAAACACTAGCTAAAAAAAGGTTAACCAGGGAAAACTTCTTGAAAAGGCCAAGGCCCACTCTAGACTGTCAAGCCATTGATGATGATGATGATAATAGTACTTTATTATCTGCGTCTTTTATTTACTCAAGATTATGGGTACAGTAAATCCATGTTGTTTCTCAAATGTTTTTTTAGCGGTTATTATACAGAATTCTGCAAGTTTTAAGGAATATGCACGCATTTCGATTTTCAGTAATAATTTTTTTTTACTAGCTCTATTTTTACAGATTTCATTGTAAATCCAAGTAATGTTTAAATTGTTCTTTTGGCATTTACAGCTAATCTTTATGCGGTTATAAAGTTCCGATACATTTAACGTAATATTCTGACTCATTAGTTACGAATTGCACATTTTTAATTAATTACTTTTTTCTGCCAATTTTATCAGAAATCCCAAGTTATTATTCGGCAGTTATTACATCGTATTATCACATAGTTTTGCAGGGTGGCCACCCATGGGGAAAACTTTGAGTACCTGGATTTATTGTTTTGTATATATGGCAAATTTGTCGCATAACTTATGTTTTACATGGCATTGTGTTAAGTAAGAAATAAACCAAATATTTCTTTGTGAAAGAGAATTGATAGGCTAGGCTTACTCGAAATAAAATGGAAGAAAAATTACAAACTAATTACAAATGATGTTATACTGATCCCAATTATCCATTAGCTAGTTACAAGTGATGAAGGTTAGGCAACGGAATGTTTAGAAAGAGCTTAACACAATAAAATCACTCATTTTAAATTAATATATATCATGAAGTTATTTCTGTATCAATGCAGTTCTTGTAATTATGTTTGTTGATAATTACTAGAGCAGTGATTCTCAACCACTTTTGTGTGCCGCTAAATTTTTAAAATGTGCCCCCAAATATTAGAAATGATACAATAAAAATTGTAATGCTTTTTTTTATTATGAGTAAAGTTTAAATTAAAGAAAAGTGAGAAAATTAGTCGAAAGAAATAATTAATCTCTTAATAAACATGCTTTTGTAGTACATATTATTTTATTTTACATTCAAAATTATTATCACAAACTATTTAACTCAGTGTATTATAGGTAAGTAAACTACTTTTAAAAAAAACATTTTTTTCATTGTGTGCCGTCAAATTTCGAAATTGTTAAAAGTGTACCGCCACAAAAAAAGGTTGAGAATGTACTAGAGCATATTTCTAACAGAACTGCTCTGCACCAGTTCCATGCAAAAAATTTTCTTTAAATTAAATTTTTTGCTCATTAGAATTAGTTGAAACAAAAGTCCATTTGAATTCTGGATTCTGATTTGTGCTTAAAATACTTAAAAAGTGTTCTTAAACATGTTTTAGGAGAACAAAGAGAACTACAAAGCAGAGTGAAAATTTTTTTTCCCCAACTGTCATAAGTGCTTAAAATGTTTATTAATTTAGGACAATACTTATCAGTGGCCTCCATCCCCCCCAAGTTCTTGGGCAAATTCTAAATTCCCCCCCAAACTATTTGTTTTATTTAGTGTAAAAATTTCCCCCTAAGCTTTAAGTGAGCGCATCGTGCGCCCACCTTCCCCCCTGATGCTTATGGTGAAACTGTATATGTTCCTGAAGACAGACCAATTCATTCGTTCGTTCACTCACCTTCTCTCGTCCTCTTGAGGCCTCAACACATGTGTGATTAAAAAATGAGAAGTATAGCATTATTTGGCAAAGGTCGCTCATCCAAATTCGTTAGTTATTGCAAGTGGCACTTGTTCACTATACGAGGCCTGTCTAAAAAGTATCCGACCTTAATTTTTCCTGCGCAAAGTAGTGACTCTAAGGCGGCGCCTTAGTGCACAGTGGAAGGAGGAACCTTAATGCACATGACTGAATTTTTTCACCGTGTTCGCTTGTGCAACTCGCTGGCTGGTGGTCGCCAAGTAAGGTGCTGTTCGTAGTGTTCGTCGGATTTAGTTTTCTCGCAAGATGACTGAACGAATTGAGCAAAGATACTGCATGAAATTCTGTCAAAAGCTTGGTGATTCTCAAAGCCAAACAATTCGTAAGATTCAGCAGGTGTTTGGAGAAGAAGCGATGGGTGTAACACAAATTAAGGAGTGGTTCAACCGATTCAAAGATGGCCGCACATCAGCGGAGAGTGAGCAACGTTGTGGCAGGCCTCAAACTGCTCAGAGTGCAGTTAATGTTGAGAGGTTGTGAAATTTGGTGATGGCAGATCGTCGTTTGACAGTGCGGGAGATTGCAGAAGAGGTTGGAGTGAGTAAAGATTCTGCACATGCAATTTTGCGTGAAGATTTGAACATGAACCGAGTGGCTGCAAAATTCGTACCCAAGTTGTTGTCGCCGGAACAAAAAGCACGCCTCTGCACATTCATCCCAATTGATCCACACTTTCTTAGCCAAACATGGAATTACAACCGTTCGCCAACCTCTCTACTCTCCAGACCTGTCTCCTTGAGACTTCTGGTTGTATCCAAAATTGAAGACGCCACTGAAAGGATCCAGTTTTGAGAGTAGAGAAGAGATAGTGCGGAACGCGACGACGGAGCTGAACACCATTCCAAAAGAAGACTTCCAGAGGTGTTTCCAGCAGTGGAAGGATCGGTGGGCTGAGTGTGTGCAAGCACAAGGGGCCTACTTTGAAGGGTATTAGGGTCCCAACTCCGTCAAGTATTCGAAATATTTTTTCCGGCCAAAGGTCGGATACTTTTTAGACAGGCCTCGTACTATGTGATAAAATTTAACGCTTGCATTCTTTGAAGATGTAAAGTGCTTTATACCAAAATGGTAAATATAATTTACTATAAAGCACTTTAATAACAATATATTTGATAACATAAAGTTGATATCTGAAGTCAGAAATATTTGAAGCTATTAAAAATTTTATCTGTCAAAAACTTAAAGTATGTTATTTTACCGTGGCAGAATCGCAACGTTCTTGAAGAAAGATTTTTCTTTTGAAAAGTAAAAGAAAAAAATTACTTTTATTTTCTATGGAAATTTACATGTAATATTTGAATCATGCATTTAGATAATCACTTTTTAACATGCTAAATTTACGACTATAGTATCGTAAATCGGTGTAATGTTTCGTTTGTATTTTCGGCAGTTATTGATATTTTTTTTCACATGGCCGATATATTTCAAACGATATGGAAAATTCAAATTGTGCGTTTGAGTATTTACTTCTTAAGGCAATAATTATATCGAAATTTCATCATCGATCTTTTTGGGCTATTACTACGGATTTCAAGGTTTTTATTACTTTTTTTATTGTGATTATTTACGTAATGCGAAGAAGGAAATGATTTGTGCATCCCCTTCCCCTCCAACAAAATGCTACATTATCACCCATAATATTAGAATAAAAAATTATTACATTATCAAATAAAAAATAAAATTTTTTTTTTTTTGTAAACTCATTGTTTTTGTCATTGTAAATTAGTAACATACGTATTTGTTATTATTAAAAGTATCTTGCAGAAAGATATTAGTGCTAGAAATTTTGTCGCAAATAGCTCAAAATAATTCTGCCATAGGGTGTTTTTTAAGGAAATTGATGAGAGAGTGTAAGGACAGTGTCTTTTCCACTTTCCTCAATAAATTTAGATTTATCTTGGAACTTTTCTTAATTCGAACTTTGTTCCTTAAACTTTATAGTTGACCTTATCTTCCCTTATCTATTATATATAATTCTCTTACGTGGCTCCCAAATTTTGGCTGTATTTCTTTTCCGCCGGTGGCAACGTTTGCTTTGTTTTGAAAACACCAAAGCATTCTGCCTTTTAATGATGTGTTTCTGATCT
>NC_092205.1:103375524-103402082 GCF_043381705.1 Parasteatoda tepidariorum | reverse complement strand
ACACATGGCTTTAGCCCTCTGGTGGGAAAGACTTTAAAACAAAACTTACAACAGTTACTTTTCTCAACAACTGAAATTTAGAATAGTGTGATTAAGAAAAATATGTGAACTGTTTGCAATTTCAAATTAATATTGAAATGTACAGGTTTAGAATTTTCTACAGTGAAAAGTTTTTGGAACTTCAGTATTCAAAAAAGTTTACAAAAACTAGACGTTAAGAACGTATCCAATGAGCGAGCAAAGCGAGCATTGGATTGCGAAGCAATCCGAAATGAACTGCAAAAGCAGTTCCGTGGGTTGGTGAGCGCCAGCGAGCAGGGGGCAAAGCCTCCTAGTAGTTTATTAATTGCCTTAATGTACACATTTTGGCAGAAGATCTTATCAAAAGATTAGCAAACAGAACAGAAACCTCCCACAAAGTAAAACTGTGTACAACTTTGCATATGCAAATAATTCTTTCTGCACTCTTTTAAGTCTCAAATTCTGTTCTGTTGTTTCTGTATCTTGAATCGACCCTTTCAACTTACTTCCCCGAAAGGAAATATTAGGGACTGTCATAATTCCCGTGGTACCATCTGATGATTAGTATAGTAAATAAGAAAGAAGAATGCAATCAGTGACTAAAAAGAAAATCCTTTTGCGTTCTTATATATTTTTAAGTTATATTTTCTCAATGTACAAAAGTGTGACTTCCAAATGTCTGTATTACTTCTTATTCAAAAGGATTGTCCTTGCAATAGAGATATTTAGATAAATGTTTTGCCAATTCACCTTTAACAGCCACTTCATTTTAAATTAATATTAGCAATTTTATTTTTGATTGATATATTACATTTAATTAAATTGTTATTTGTTACGTTTAATTGAAAAATATGTACTTTGTTAGGTACGAAATTATATTAATGAAAAAAAAGAAAGGTAAAGAAATTCAGTAACAACATTTTCTTGTCATTATTTGTCAATACAACCTCTGTTAAAAAATACAATATTTTTTGTGATTCTAGATGACTGAACAAGAAATAGAGCAAGTGCTAGACAAAACAATGGTTTTGTTTAGGTATCTTCAGGAAAAAGATGTATTTGAAAGGTACTATAAGCAGCATTTAGCTAAGAGACTACTTTTAAATAAAAGCGTGTCTGATGATTCTGAGAAAAACATGATATCAAAACTAAAGGTAAGTTTTATTTATGGCTGTATCTGTACAACATCAACTTCTACAGCTTATCTCCTTCATCATTGCATTTTCTATGAATGTTTTCTCTTCCAAAGAAGATACTAACTGCACCAATTATTTTTTGTGATTTAGAAATCTATCTGAAACTATTTCACTCAAAACACTTTCAGTTTAGTTTGCAGGTAGAGATATCTCCGAAAAGCTAAAGACTGATATATAAATGCATTATAATATATTTTTATGCTAATAAATAATCACATCAAAGTAGATATCATGATTTTGGACAGAAAGCAATAATTTTCACTTTTTCTTTTATTTCATTTGAAAGCTCTCATTTGTTGATGAAATTTTAAATTAAAAAAAAAAAATTTCAGCTCCATGAACTGATTGAAATCTTGACATTGTGCAATAAATTTGTTATTAGTAACAATGCTATTGAAATTAAAATATTTTATTTTGTTGTAATTTACGAGTGTTTTTTTTTCCTTCTTTCTTTTGTAAATGTTTTAGGTTTTGCAACTTTGTAAAATCCAAATTATGACATTGGTTTAACTTCTGAGCAGAATTGTAAAAGGGAAGGAATTAAAAAAAAAACCTATAATGAAAGCATATATTTTTGTATGATTAAATGGGGAAAGAGTCCTAGCAATCTACACTTCAAGCAATTTATACCTTGTTTTCTTATATAACGAAATGATAGATTAGATAATAATTAATAGATATTTTTCCATTATTTATATTTAGAGTTTTTTTTAGAGCAACTTAACAACTTCCAAACTATCTTTTATTGCCATATAATTTAGAATGTATTTATGTAATAAAAGGTTGTTTTTTTTCCTTTCGGGAATCATTTTCTTTTTAGTGTACGTTAATATTTATAAAAAAATGTGTATTTTATATTTAATCTTAAATATTTTATGCAATGTGCTGCTGAAGACATCAATATTAATACCAATATAGTAAAATTTTTCGACACAGGGTTTTTTGGTGTAACTATTTTAAGAAAGATATTGTACGAAATATATTATTAATAGCTGAGGAATGTTATTTATATTTATTACATTCATGACATGAAGCTCCTTTTTTAAAATGGGTTAAATAAATGGTATGAGAAATCACCTTAGCTGTCTTAAGAGATTTATTACAAAAAGATGTGTCTAAAAGTTAGTAAATATTTTTCCAATATATACAGTGAAATCTCCTGCAAAATGGACACCTCTCAATATGGATATATGTATTCCCCATGAACCTTTTAAGAATGAACCATTATTTACATTCTTCACAAAGCAGGCACTCAATAACCAGATGCAGACAGTCATTTTTGCCCTCAAATGTTATTTTCTATCTCTTCAAACCAGACACTACTTTTTCTAAATTTGAAAAAATAAAACTATTTCTGCTTTAAATTGCAAGGAAAAAATTCAACTTTTCACCATTTTTGAAGTATGTAAATTTTTTGCCTTATCCATAATTAAAAATATTGTTGAGCTATTTCACTACTAAAGAATCAATCTTTCTCCAGTCACCTTGAATCACCTTGAGAGAAAATGATACTGCTCTTGTGAAATAATTCGGACAGTGGCATGTTTTCATCTGGACAACATAGGTTATGAGGCCTCTCAAGTTAAAATGAAGTCTTCAATGCTTTTTCTCCACTTTCCCATTTCTTTCATTTTCTTATCAATTTGAAGACTATATTTAACGCAGCTGAGTTAAAAAAAGAGAACAGAAATACAATCTTTGAGTTGTTCATATAAATGAAACATTTATTCCGACGTTTGATGAAAGATTGTGAATAAACAACTCCATAGGTCCTCATACCTTTACAGGTATGCATTGCTTTTTTTCTGTGAATTGTGGGAGGTTTACTTTCAACGAGGTATTAACCATGTCTCCTATCGAGAGATGGGTAGGTGTTACAAGGTGTAAGCCTAATAATTGAAACCAACTGAGGATTAAAAGCTCCTATCCGGTATCGTAGGATTGACTTGGAATGTCTGTGTTAATAGGAAAATTATTTTAAATTTTCTGTAGCTGCATTTACAGAATGATGTATTTATATCAAACTTTTTCATACATTATTTTTTATAATTTAAATAAATATCCTTGTAGATAGTTGTTGTAGATTATTTAATTATTCATCTTTAAAAACGTTCTGAAAACAATTTACGGTGTTGAACTTCGTTATTGGGATACCCTTCCCGTAAACGGACAGTTTTTTACCGGTCCCAAGAATATCCGCTTAATCAAAGTTTCACAAGTCAAAATGTAGAAAATGTGGAAAAAATTACCGAACCATAAAAAAATGGAAAAATAATAATAAATAACAAAAATCCAGGGGGGATATCTGGAAAAAATGGGAAAAAATTAATAAAAATCTGGAAAATGAAATATATAATCGTTTCATCAGCTCACACGATTATATTCGCACAAAGGAGTGCTTTCTGATATTGTATCAATATAACCAAAGCAAAATGTATCTATACAATAGTGTGAGGAACAGTAAAATAAATTTCAAAAAATTTACAACTAATAAAATAGTATATGTAAAAATGTGTATAGTATATGTAATATGTAAAAATATCACTTAAAAACATAAAATAAAAAGGAAAGAAAAAGCAGAATAAAACATAAAACAAAAACTATAAAGCGAGTAGGGAATTCAAATAAACTAACATGAACGGGAATTTTTCAAGAATGATTTAAAATATTTTCGGAACAAAATGCCAGATTACAAAATATGAAAACAGAAGCGCAATTTCTTTTTATATTTATTTATTATGCTCTCTCTCTCTCTCTCTCTCTCTCTCTGTATATATATATATGTATAATAAATTTTAATGAATTAAATAAAAATAGTTTATGGAATAATATTTCAGACTGAATGTGGATGCCAGTTTACTTCTAAATTAGAGGGAATGTTTAAGGACATGTCTGTTTCTAATACTATGATGGAGGAATTTAAGACACATATTTCAACATCTGGTGTAAGTCTGTGTTTTAATTTTTATTTATTTTGACATGATAATAGTTTAGAAAAGGGTGGAAACAATTATTAATAATATATTATTATTATATATATTATATATATATTATTATAATTTTTATTAAGGTTATAAATTCAAATGTCAATTTTAATCACTTTATTTTCATTGATTTAAATATTGAATTATTGATTAAAGCCATTGATTTAAAGTAGAAAACAATAATTAAGATAATTTGTCATGTTTTTATAGTGATTCGAAGGAAAATAAAAATCTTTCTAAAGTAATAAAAGAATGCAAAATTATTGCATTCTTTTATTACTTTATTTTCCAATTTTTATTACTTCATTTACTTATTTTTTTTTATTACTATTTCTGTTGATATTGACTGATAATAATTAAAAGTGAAACAATGAATAAATAAGGGCTAAAATAGTGTATAAATGACAGGTGTCTCTTACATATGTGTAAAGTGTTCAGTCATTTAAAAGTATCATAAGTTAAATAGTTTTATTCCGTTTCAGGCCACCAAAGTACTTATTTTAGATATCACAATAATTACCATTGTGGTGAGAGTTGTTTTCGACAATGTCAACCTTCATCTAGGAAAAGGTACGCCAACATAGAATCGAGTTAGCATGTCTTATATACTTGTAAATTGGCATCATATTTTTGTAGTGGTAAATACACAACAGTGCTTTCCCACCAGAATTATATCTGTGATAGAATTCGATGAATGGATACCACTAGTTGATTCATTGCTGTTTTGGGAAAAGCTGGGAGAGCTGTATTAAGTTCACTGCAGTGGTCGCTCTTGTGTTGCCTTTAGCAGTTGAGTGTATAGGTTGCACGTTGTGTGTGATCAAGACTGAGTAGCAGCAGCGTGAGGAGGATAATGTCGCAGTCACAAGTAGCAAGTCAACTGTTCAATGAGGACCATCCATCAATGTAGGCATGTAGCATTTCTGCTAAGGTAGTGTTCACATCATGTCCGAAAGTCACTAATGACGTGATAGTAGCATATAAATCTATCACAGATATAATTTTGGTGGGAGAGTATTGTAGTGTATCTACCACTACAAAAATATAATTCCAAATCACTAGTATGGATAACTCGATTCTATGTCGGAGTACCTTTCCATAGATAAATGTTGGCATTGTCGATAAGACTTTCTATAATTATTAAATGAAACGTGAATTGAAGTAGTGAATAAATTTTGTCCATTTTGCTACAAATGAGACAATTATCAATTACATAACTATAAAGACTTGCATTTAAATGTGTAAATTATATTTTCAAGAATATCTTTATAAAGATTTAGAACTCCTTTTTTATTTTGTTTATTTTTTGTAATGATTCTATTTAGAAAAAGGGAAAAAGTCAGTTTAAAAAAATGATATAATTAATTACAAGTTCTGATGATTATCTAATTAATATTAACTTATAATTTCAGACCAACCTTTATAACGTTGATCTAAACGTAAGAGTTCTAACCACTGGATTTTGGCCAACTCAATCTGCCACACCTAAGTGCAATGTGCCAATGGCTCCTAGAAATGCTTTTGATGCTTTTAGAAGGTTTTATTCTTTTCTTTCTTGATTTTTAATTATTTATTGATTTGCAATTATGTAGAGACATGAATTGAAAATAACTAAAGGTACACACTTTCATAAGAACTTCTGCTGAATGCACTTAAAATAGTTTTTAAGTCAATTGATAATAAATAAGACATTTCTTAGTGTTATCATGTTATAACAAATTGAATTTGCCTTTAAAAAAACATTTAATGTGGACATTGTTAAATTAAAACACATTTGAAATTTTTTCTTTCATAAAATTTAATTACATATCAGATTCTTAATGAAAAAATTTATTTTATAATAATTTTTTTCTCTTTGAAACTATATTTCTTTTAAACATTTAAAAAAAAAAAACTTTTTTGTTAAAAAGATAGAAATGTTAAAGAATTCAGAACATTTCAAGATTTTAATTTATAGTTTTTTTTAATAAAAGCAAAACAAAGAAATTTATTGAATTTTTATAAAAATTATTTAAGAAATTTCTTACATTATGTTATTAGATGGAACACAGTGGCAACTATGGATGCACTATTTAACATAAACCACGCTTTCAGATGGCAATTTTAATTAAGAAGCTCCATTTTTTTTATTCAATCAATCACAGTCATATATTTAGTAACATTAAAATCATAAAAGGTTTCAAATATATTCTAGAATGCTTAAGCATTTACACAGAAACAATGCAACAGGACTGAAATAATTATAAAGTGGGTGAAGTGAAAGATTGCTTAAAATTGCATGTTCTGTTAACTAACTACTCTATTTATTTATTTATTGTACTTGCCAATTTTAATTTATATTCATTGTTTTTCTTTCTGATACTTGTTTTAAGATTGATCTCTATTCAAATTAAGCAACTAAACTGGAAAAATTATTTACAGGGTATCCGCGCACCTGAAAAGTCATGAATTTCGGTATTGAGCAGAATTTGTCATGAAATGTTATGATTTTAACTATTTTTTAAAGAAAAGTTATGGAAAGTTATGAATTTAGGTCGCCGAAAAATCTAATTATTAAACTGGAATTTACCCCTCCCCCAATTTCTTGGTGTTTCGAATATCTGAAATAGTAACAAACTCCCCACTCACAGTCATATTTTATTTAAATATTAAATGTTTTTATCATGTTCTTTAAAAATTGTGTTCTTTCAAAAAATGAAAAAAAAGAAGAAAAAAACGTCATTACTTTTGTATTTTTTCAGCTATTTTATTGCTTCAGATCTTTATTTACGCTGTTTTTTAAATTAAATATCTATAAATATGAAGATGCAGAGTATAACAGTTTTGGTTACACCTATAATTTCAATTAATGTTATTATGAAGCCTTTTTAAATTTACTATTGTGTTTCTGTCAGAGAAAATAGTAACTTCGTAAAGTCATGAAAAATTCTTGGAATTAGTCATTGAAAGTCATGAATTTGAAAATCTAAAATGTAGCAGATACCCTGTATTTAACATTCACCACTCTTGATGATTTCAGATGGCAATTTTGACTTAGAATCTTTTTCCCCCCCTCTATTATTATTATTCTGCCAATTGTATGTTACAGTCAAATGACATTTTGATCCCTGAAAGTCAAAAGAAGGATAAAATCTTATTAATAAATAATTTTTAGGAGCTGAAATATTACATCATTTTTCTTAGTTTTTAACCGATACCCTTACCTATTGTTTTGGAGGGGAAAAAATCAACATATTTTTTATTTTATTAATAAATACAAGGAACTAAAATGAAACCTAATGTGATTACCCTTTTTATCTATGTCAATTCAGCTACCATGGTATATACAATAGCACAAAACATGTGTGCAGTTCTACAATCCAACAGCAAAACTTGGCAAACTTCAATCACAGCAGATTATTATTTTTTTTGCTTCCGGCCGAGTAAAAACTTGATAAAATTAAACACACTGGCAGATTCTGGAACGCATGAGTTATCTTGAGATAATAAATATTTGCAATGTATACATACCCCGGTTAACTCGAGATAATCAAGGAAGCGGTTAAACAGAGTAGTATTACATTACCAGTACATTATCAGTATACATTATCAGTAGTATCCACCAATTCATTTCTTTACTATGATTGCTCTTGTAAAGTATAATATGGAGATTGTTCACAAGTAATAAATCATACTTGGAATTATGAATCATTTCAGGTGTATAAACTCTTCCTTTCGTCAAACTAGCATAAAAAATCAGCCTTTTAATTGATTTATCACTGGAAAAACCTGTTGTCTGAAGCATCAGAATATAGATAATTGGTTCATTAATATATACATCATTGTATACTTATTTATAACTTTTTATTGCTTTGGAAATATTAATAATAAATAACAGTAATTTTTTTTTATTTAATTATAATTAATTATGTTTTATATTAAAAATGTGTGGGAAAAGCTTAATGATGTTTTTTAAACTGCATGTTAATCAACTGACAGAAAGTCCCAAAAATGACTACTGACCATGCTGACTTCTTCTTGAAGTTAGCATGGATACCCAATAATTTATTTGGCTGATTTTAAAGCTGAGATGATTGTTCTCCGGATAAAATCCAGATTTCTTGCTAATCACGATCCGAAAGTTTCTAGTTCTGGAAAGTTCCAAGGTCCAGAAGTTTCAAGAAATCATTGATCACATTTATATATAAAAATTCTTGTATATTTTATTCAGAAATATTAAAACTAGAATTTATGCATGGCATATTTTTCATTTGTGAATATTTTTCTGGTAGAGTAATAAATGTGATTAGACATAAGGAATAATTATCTATTTGAATTGTGCTGCATATAATTTATTTAGAGTATCATGTTTTGAAAATATCAGTGACTTAAATTTATAAAGACATTAATTTTTTGAAATGAATCATTAATGATTTTACTCAAGAAATTTTCAGGATTTTTGAGTTGGGCTCACAATTACCCCTGTTAAAGTAAATGAAACTAAACTAGGGGAGGGCATTTAAATTTGAAAAATCGGGGATTTATTGTGTTGATTGATATTGTGTAATTAGAAAAACTATTTGTGTAATTAAATTAAGAACACTCGTTTCTTTTGATTATATAAAATGCAAGGGATAATCTAATTTTGTATTGTTCTTTTAAAGGTTTTATTTGGCAAAACATTCTGGACGTCAGCTCACTCTTCAGCCTCAGTTGGGATCGGTGGATTTAAATGCTGTTTTTTATGGTCCCAGGAAGGAAGAAACTGAGCAGGCCCCAACTGATCGAAACCCCCGGAAACACATCATTCAAGTGTCCACTTATCAGATGTGTGTGCTCATGCTTTTTAACTCAAGGGATCGCCTCACATATGAGGTAAATTTTGCTATATGTTGTTACTAATCTCCTGAACCAGTCTTGCCAAGTGAACCTCCAGTCACAAGGAAGCGTTACCAGCAGTGCCATAGTTTTAATGTTTGTTCGAGGGGGGTTATTGATATCAACCTTCTGTTATTTTTGTCGTCGTCGAGCATTAGGACAGATGGAGTGCCATTGTTCTCGTTTTATGTGGCCCCATCTATGGCCCAGAATTCGACTTCTGTCACACCCATAAGTTAAACTCGTTTACAGGGCGGACCCATTCTTACATCCATTCATTCACCCACAGATTTTAATTTAAAAATGAACCAGAGAATGATCAAACTCCAGTTCAGTGCCCCCAGGGGTATTATTTGTCATGGAGGATATTGTGACCCGATAAATTTAACCTGCCCCAGTCATCATCGGCCGGGGCTGGATTCAAACTCCCGATTTCACGAACGTGAATCCTGCCAACCAGGCTATACCGGCCCTATCTCCTTCTAATACATATATTCTAAATGTTTAAATTGCAACAAAAATGAATAATGAATTTTTTTTACCTCTACATCCTACTCACAGGACAAAAGTAGCATATTATAATTTTGGAGGGGGGTTTGTCCCCCAAAACTACACCACTGGAAACACGGTCTTTTGAGCTAGTCTGTTTCAATGTAGATTCCACTGCCTGCTTAATGAAGAATCATATTTATAACTTCTATGGTCATTTGTCTGAGGTGGTCAGGAACCATCTTATTAACCGGTGTAGTGAACTCTGTTACGGTCTTTCAAAAAACATAGTCCGAAATTAGATGTGGTGACTAAGTGGGCTCTTTAGTCTTTGTTTGTATTTGCCAAAACTGAAGATCAGGTTGGCTTGTCTTCTGATGTGCAAAGGATGTAGAGCAGCCTCATAAGGGACAACTAGGTCTTAATCCAATAATGATGTGTTGGAACCGCAACAATATTGGGGTCCGATGAGTGTAAGATAAGTAAGTCTAAGGGGTCAGCGCCCTGTCCATACCTGTAAAGATGTTTCATCGTTTCAAGATCAAAGATAAATCCGAAGTCAGTATGAAAAAATCTTCAGAGGAAGGCATTGGCCCACATTGGGCTGTCTGGGCAACTATGATGATGCTTGTGACCTTTTTTTGGATTCATCCTCCAAGACTATTATTAACTAGAGTATGAAATACTTTCTGACCCGTAATATTTTTGAAAACCAGCTACAGAAATTAAAATTGTCCTCTTTTTTTCAGATGATAAATTAAACCCGAAAAAATAAACAACCTGCTTAGTTGCACCTAATTAAAAGTAATTGGTTATAAATAGCAGAATTTATACCTACCCAGGGTTGGCAAGGTTTAGGACACAATGGATTGATCCACGGTTTAAACCGTCCTGTCCAAAACTGTCTTAAACTGTCCAATACCCTTTTATCAAATTATGTCACAATTTTATCTGAACAATATTTAAAAGGTAAAATAAACATAGAACTAATAACATATTGATAATTAAATATACTAGAGAATATTTGTTTTTAAAAGCATAATGTTTTATTAATATTGTTTGACTCTTCAATTTAAACAGAAAAAGATTAATCAGTAATCAAGTTCAATTGGTCCTCTCATTCAATAGTACATAACTGAAGTTGGACCTTGCCATACAGGTTAAGCTATTAGGGACTAAGTACTTGGTTAGTCATAAACAGGTTTATTTATCTATAGTACTATTCAAGAATACTTTTATTTCATTCATGTTCAATTCTTTTAGCATAGTAGTGATACATCACCAGCGTCAGTAACTGAAACTTATGTTATGCCCTTCAAAACTGTTAATACATTTTTCAGTTATTTTGTATTTTCAATTTAAACTAATATATTTATATTTAAAAACAATTTTTTTAAAATAGATGTCTTTTTTATCATCCTGTAATGCAGAAATTATAACATTTTTTTAAAAAAATATTGTGAAAAATAAAAGGTTAATTTTTGAACAAATTTAGTATTTTTTTTAAGAAAAATTATTATTTTTTAATATTGCCATATTTATCCTTATGCAAAAATATTATTTATCAGTATTAAAAGCATATTTATATTTAAAGGATTAGGTATTCACTTTTGTTGTTCAATGAATTGTGGAGCTTCAAAAATTATAAACCTTTTCCTATTATATTATATTATTTTCTTTTAATAAGTTATAGTAAATTGTATAAAAAATATCAAATATTTATTGATACATGTAATTATTATGTGTACAATGGTTACACCTATAGAATTTTTACCTTTTACCAAAGTTCAAGGTTTTGGACACTTAAAGACAGTTTCGGACAGTTTTACCCAGTTTAGGACAGTTTTACCCAGTTTAAGACAGTAAAACCCATGTGTCCTGTTCAAAACCAGTTTAGGACGTCCAAAACCCCAACCCTGTACCTACCTGAAGGAAAAATGCTCAAGAAAACCCGAATAAAAATTTATAAAAGTTTATTTCACCAGCTTATTAAATGTTTTTCATCATATTAGTGAATTTTATATGGTGAGAAAATTTTATTTAATGTTTGTTTCTTCAGAGAAAGTACATTTTTGTGTCTGATTTTATGACTTAAAATATTGTCTATGTTATCAAAATCGTAGGAAATGCCAGCATTGTATATAATGCCAAATATTCTAGAAGTTAGGTATGAAGTATAGAAGTCAATGAGAATAAAACAACTCGTAATGTTTTCTACACTTTATTATTTTTATTTTTTTTGAAAAAAGGTTTTTGAGATGATAACCAAAGAAAAACAAGTGTGAAAATATACTTAATAATGGCTTTTAATTTTTAAAAAAAATTATTCTAGAGAATACTGGGCCCACACGTCCCTACCAGATTACTAATCTGGCTTATTCATATATTATTAATAAAACATGTTAATTATTAGGGTTTAAAATTTTAGTAACAAAATAATTATAAACCTAATTGTACTAAAACAATACTTTCAACTGTTGTTAATAAACATACTAATTAAAAGTATAAAACAATTGTGTTTAATACTTTGCCAATACTTTTCCTGTTATATATAGTGATCTTCTTCCCTCATTCATAAATTTTAAAATCTGAAACATAGTATGTTGTTGTTTACTTAATGAAACATTTTCTTTTCTGTAGGAAATTTCATCTGAAACAGATATACCTGAAAAAGATTTAATTCGAGCACTTCAATCACTAGCAATGGGTAAAACCAACCAAAGGATCTTAATAAAAAATCCTAAAACTAAAGAAATAGGTATGTAATGACCCTTTTTTTTTAACTTCTATTTTTTAGTTACCATCAGTGTAATATTTTCCTGTTTATAAATAGATTTGGAGATTGCTTTAAAATATGATTTTTTTTCCTTCCATTTCAGAACCAGCTCATCAGTTTATGGTAAATGATTCATTTACATCTAGGTTACACCGTGTAAAAATTCAAGCAGGTACATAAATTTATTTATTAATGTCTTAAAATTTTCGTAATTAGCACTAAACTTTCCAGCACTTAATATATACCTATTTTTACCATAGCGGGTCAAATGACTGAACTTTGTTCCTTGATTGAATGTATGAACTATGGATGTTAGGAAGGAAATAAACTAAAAAAAAACTTTATTATAGTTAAACAAAATTGTTTATTGCCAATTTTTATGTATAAATAATATGAATTTTTAATGCATTGCTCTGCGCATTTTTTACTTATACAGGGTGTTTACATTTTCCGCAAACATATTTCTTCTAATTATTATTATTTCTATAATTCTTATAATTATTATTATTTCTTCTAAGAGCTTCTACTGTCTTGATTGTTTCGACATTTTCTGGGTAAAAACTAACAGTGAATTAGAAGTAAAGCTCTCAAAATAAAATATAAGCTACTTACCAAAACATTTAGTTTTTGCCACTTTTTCTTACACAAAAATGCCAATCTAAAATTTTAGGTACTTTCTTGAAATTTAAATTCACAGTTATTCTGATTCAACTCACAACGCAACAGTCTTTGCAGAAATGTGCAACTCATCAAATGCAATACGTCGAACACGCATTACATTGTTATTTCTGATCTGATAACCTTATAAAGCAATAAATTGTCCTCCCGGTCAACTGACCAGTTGTGGTAGAAATAGGTTTATGGCAAGAATTATTTGAAACAAACAAAATACAAAAAATAAATAAAATATTATTAGAATATTAACTGTATGTAATTGTATGAAAAAGTCATGAAATCAAATGAGCAAAAATGATAAGTGCATTTGGGAGATAAGTGCAGTTTCGATGCGAAAGTTCTTAAACGATCATTTGACTTGTTATGGTATGTTTAGTGTTAAGTTATTAATTTTAGAAATTAAGAGTTTTATAAATATTGTAACACAATTTTATGCTTTGCAGTGAATATTTGCCACTTACTTCATTTTCTACGTAGATTATTTAATTCAGTAGAATGAACATTTCTCGTGGGACCTTTCTTTGATAGGGGAGGAGTCAACATATAATAATGACTTAAAAAAAAGTATGATAACTAATATATATAAAAAATGTTAATTTAATAAATTACGTAACTACAAAAACATTTATCATGCAAAAGAAAGAGGAATGCATTTATAATGCATAGAAATTTGAATTTTAACACATTCGTCTCAAAAGTAACAACTTCTGAAAAACTACAACTGAAACACATAAAAACACACTTTTCGCTGTTAATTTTTCTCATAAAACGGCAAACGAACAAAACATTTGCATCGGGTTTACTTTAACTGTTGACTGATTTACTGAAAAAAGTTGAAATTAAAGAAGAGAGTAGAAAAACATAAATAGGAAGGAAAGAATGGGTGGGACTTTTATAGCTGATCAAAGGTAAATGGCAGATTAGTTCAAAAAGTTAAAGTTACTCATAATTAGTGTAATTTTATTTATTTATTTTTTTCATCAGTTATATATGCATTTTGAGTTTTGGGTAAAGTTTTAAAGAAAATGGCTTCTGAACAGGTGAACTTATATTCAGAAAATTAAAAAGAACAATTTGTTTATGAATTGTTAACCTTTCATTTCTGTCCAACTTATAACTTAGTTTGTTTTTAAAATATCTGCAGGGTAAGTTTAAACAAGATGGCAAAACTTAACTGCACGATCAGCATTCATCTTAGAATTTATGATCGGAATACGAGTAGGAAGAAGTTAAAACACAAAAATGGGAGAAGACTTATAAAACTTTTATTTCAAGGGAATATGATGTATAGATGGGTTCATATGAAAAGTCTAATCTTCAAATGCCCCATTCAAAAGGATCTAGCAACCAGAAATATTGGGGAAATGCCTGCTGTTTTCACTTCACTCCCCTAAGTCACAGCTGCTACTGCTTTTGAGCATCTTTTCCAGTAATTCTTTGAATACATAATTTTCTTTTGAGCAGTCTTTTTCATATACATAGTTTTTTCATTCTTGTGTTTGGATACTATGCCCAGTTAGATGTGTTCCCAGTAAAGTTCAGACTCAACCAGTATGTATTTTATTTGTTGAACTAATGCTTGAACCCAACCCAGAGAACTCCTTTTTATTAAAAAATTTTTATAACCGTAGCCGACCCAATTTTTGGGTTTGCGACTACTAATATTCAACTCCATAACCTTGTAATTTTGAACTGAATCCAGAAGACATGGGAACTCCTGGATCAAGTATTAGGAGGAATTTGCCTTCGTGGAGGACTTTTCGAGGGAACTAACTCTCATTTGCGTTACGTGGAGAGGAAGACCACAAGAACCTCCCACTGTTAGCCTGAAGGCAAGGGCATTCTTACTCACGATCGGTTTACCACGGAGGATATTTCGCATCAGCACTGTGGTAGGTGCGAGCCGGATACATAATTTGTATTGCCCAGCCATCGCCTGGATTCGAAACCGGTTCACCTGATTGGAAAACATATGCTCTGTCCCCTAAGTCAGCTCAGCTCAAGCTGACCAATTAGCCTTCATGGAGAACTTTTTGATGAAAGTTGTGGAGACCACATAAACCTCCCTTCAATGGCTTCTTACTTTCGGCTACCACTGAGGATATTTTACAACAATATTTTGGTGGTTACAAGCTGGGATTTAAACCTGGGTCACCTTATTGGAAGGCTATATCCCCTGAACAACCTTGCAGGGTGCGTAGCGTTTGTAAAAAGTACTTAAAGGTGCTTTTTGGGGGATTTCGTTTTTAAAAGCTTTTAAAGGTGCTTTTTTCAGCTGGCATTTTTAAAAAGTGCCTTTTTTTCCGAATAATTTTTTTCCCTTCAGTGATATCTGGTGTATCCCATGCATTTCACGAAAAATGGGGAATTGGCTACGTAATCATTCACGCGGACTTCATGTCGTACCCACGTTATGACTTGCGCATGCGCGCACACTTGAAACCGAAACCCGAGTGCTCCAAATGAGATAGAGAATANGGACTCAATCTTAATGGCTCAAAGGGTGACTTCAAATATGCTAATTAATTAGTGCAGACGTTATTCTAAGTTATGAAATTAGACACAAAAACTTCTCTGAATAAACATACCTTTTTTTCAATGGATTCAGATTTTTGACCCTCAAAATAGGGTCCCACTGGTTTGGTCAGGAAAGCACTCCAAAGTTTGGAACCCTTAATGGTAATTTTACTTTTTGAGTGTTTGGCTGTATCTCAAAAACATTTTAATCAAATTAAAAAAATTTTGCATACACTTAAAAAATTTGCTTATCAAAAGATAATTCTATGCAAAAAATAACTTTTAGTAAATATTTATTATTTTTTAATAAAAATTTTGAATTGTAAGCTATAGAATTTTTTAAATCATTTTTAAGAACATAATTTTTTACATAGAAAAATGCAAAATTGGTTGAATAGTTCTTGAGAAATCGAATTTTAAGCATCTGACTTTCTTGAAATTCAATTTCTCAGGAACTATTCTACCGATTTTGCTCAAATTTTGTATTTTATCATGCAAAATTATATTCTTTAAAATGATGCAAAAAAAAATTGCTTACCTTACAATTAAAAAAATTTTTTGACCTTTATTGAATGAAATAATAAATATTTACTAAATGCTATTTTTCATGTAATTATCATTGGATTAGCAAATTTTATAATAATGTGCAAAAAAAAAGTTCAATTTGCGTGAAAATTTTTCTAGATATAGCAAAATACGTGAAAAGTGATTTCGTAACTTTAAATATTGTCTGTAATTAATTAGCATATTAGAGATCACCCACTTGAGACATTAAGATTGAGTCCTAGAAAGTGAAAATCTGATCATTAAATCAAAAGTTAATCTAGTTGGTCCGTTTTTCTTTTCTGCACTGTACATACACGGACTCATTAGTGTTTTATATTATGCAGATTTTTGTTAATTAACTTTAACGTTTATCTGTTATCGTTTTTATTTTCTGGCAAAAAGCTTCCAAGTGGTGAGATTTATAATTCCTTAACACTCTTTGAAACTGTTCTTGGCATTTTAATTTGCTGGCAAAAGAGGGTCTTTCTAATGTTGAATTTTTTTTTCTTGCCGAATATACACTTAGAATTTACACTTTTTACTCGAAGATTTGCCCTCCAATCCCCATGCCATAATACCTGTTATTCATGTATAGTTAAATGAGCTTAAAGGGAGACCTAAAAATCTCAATTTTCTCTTAAATTTCTTACACTAAACTCATTAAATTATTGGGCCATCTTAAAAGCAAATATTTATGTAACAGAATTTAGATAACTTTATTTTTTGCTTTATGATGAATTTTGTTGTAAGTAATTTGAAAAAAATCAAGAAAATTTGGAAAACCATAATTTTTATACTACCATAATTTTTAAACTTGATACTTTTCAGAGGGTTACGCGAAGCTGTTTTCAGAAAATTCGATTGCTGTATATATATATAATAGTTTTTTGTTAATGAGTTATTTTTATTAAAATTATCTGAATAAACTTCTTCAAATAAATATTTTCTTGTGCTTTTAAATTTTTTTTTATTTAATACGGTTATTAACATTACTATACAATATTATTTGCAGAAATGTGTTGAAAAATAGTGTGATCAAAAAATTTTTGTTTTGAAGATCGTCAGTTACCTTAATTATCAAGCAAAACACAAAATGCTCTGTGAAATTCCCTTAATGTGGTTGCTTATTTTACCATATAAGTTCTGTAATTGTCTTGACAGACTAAATAAAATAAAAAAGGAAAAATTTTATAATTTTTTTTAAAATAAAAAAAAAATCTATGGATGTTTTGTTTTGTTCATTTACGTCGCACTGGAGCTGTACAATAGACTATTGGTGACGGTCTGGGAAACATCCCTGAGGATGATCCAAAGACCTGCCATCAGAATTTTGACCCTCCACGGAGGGGATGGCACCCCCGCTTCGGTAGCCCGACGACCTGCACGCGAAGTCGAGCACTAGAATCTATCTAGAGCATAAAAATCTATGGAAAGCTTTAATAAAGATATTTAAGTATTTCTTAAATTTAGTTAACAGATTATCAGTTTCTCCCCTTTTTGTTTATATCAAAGTTTATAATTATTTAAAAATAAATCCTTCTTTCTCTTCCTATTTGCTGAAAGTTTTTTCTTTTTAGTAAGTCAGAAAAACAATAGCAGAAAAATAAAAATTTAAGATATGTGTTTTTTTGTTGTATTTTATAATTTTTGTATTTTTCTATTGTTTTTCTGACTTACTAAATTAAAATAAAAACAAATTTGGTTTTAGTTGCTATAAGCGCTTTTCCATTTTTAATTTATTATTTAATGTTACTTACTTATTTTGTCTTTTTCTGAATTTGTTAATTAGTTTCTTTCTCTGAAAGTTATGTTATATCATTTTCAGTTGCTGCTAAGGGTGAAACTGAACCTGAAAGAAAAGAAACCAGAAGCAAAGTGGATGAAGACAGAAAACATGAATATCCTTTTGTTATAATGTTAAGAGTAGAGAAAATCTATTCTTGTAAGGTACTTGTTTGCTCCTTAAGTCAAGCACTGATTTAGAATTTTTAATTAAAATTAATTTTTTTTAAATGTTTAAATAAATCAAATAGCCAGGGTGTGTAGCCTTTTTAAAAAGTGCTTATATTCGATTTTAGTTTTTTAAAAGCTCTTAAAGGTGCTTTTTTCTATTAATGTTTTTAAAAAGTGCTTAATCTTCCCTTTTCTGAAATGTTATATTTTTCTTTACCATGTTATGCAAAAAGACATTGTCCTATTCAATGTTTTCACAATTAATTCAACCCGAATCTATTTCTGCGTACCGCCGGCCTGTAGTGTATGAAAACGCCATTTGTATTACATGTTTGCAGGGTTCGTGATTTTTTTGATTTTTGAAGAAAAGAAAAGAATCAGATTTTTTTTATTCAAACACATTGTAAGAGCTTTAATTTATGATTAAAAATGCTTTATAAATGCTTAATCAAAATTAAAACAATATTATAAGAATATTTTAGAAGCTTCAGCTTACTAATATAATTTTTCATTACAATACATAGCTTTGAATGCATAGCAACCATTTTGAAACAAATGCATAATTGAACTTTGAAGACTAGATGAAAAAGAGAATTTAATGAAAGTGGTCTGTCTAGGTTTTTCTGAGAGGTATTTATTTTGTGAAAATTTAGACAAAATTTCTGAAAATTAAAAATAATATTAAAAAATCAGCACAAAAATATGGATTTATTCGTTTTTTACGAAACACAAATATAAAATTTTAAAAAAAAGTATTTTGTCTATTGTTTTTCCTTTGTTGATTTCCAAAGTTGAATTTGCGAAGGTACCCTAAGCTGTAGCAAATTTGGCTTGGACAGACTCCAACTATTAAATTAAAGTTTCAATTAGCAAACCATAATTTTAATTTAAAATTGTGTTTTTTTTCTCTTGATTTTTAATATGACAAAATAAATGTAACAGATTGTGTTTATAAATGTAGTCCTTCATCAAAAAAAAAAAAAAAATATTTAGTTTATATATTTTTATATTAAAATATTCATTTTTAATTCTATATCAAAATAGATCAGCTAAAAAAAATTAAAAAAAAAAAAACTATGCACTCATTGGATTTTTTTTTTCACAAAATTTCTTAATAGAAAATCTGATAATGTCAAAGATACTGTAAACATATTATGAGAAAAAAACACCAGTTATCAGTTAATAACTCTACTGCCTCAAATAGACTTTGTAAAGGAAGAATGACACTATATCAGGAAAAAATATCTGAATTCATTAACCTTTTTTTTTCTATTTTTGGCATATTAGGGTAATTTCTTTTTAATATAACCTCAAGCTTTAGAAATATACATTTTCCACCAATGAAATATAATGTAGATTTTAATTCCATGCTGTTTCAATGAAAAGGTAGAATTTTAATTAAGATTATTTGAATTTTTTTTTCCTTCAAAATTCCTGTCTGTTATTATTTTCTACAGCTATGCAAGTCTATAATAAGACAGCATTTAGTGTGTACTTTAATCTGTACTTTCAATCACAAGAATCAAAAGATTTTTAAAAATGTAATTTCAAATGTGTTGGAATTTAACATACACCAAGAAAGAAAGTAATTTCGTTAACTAAAATTAATTAATACAGCAATTTATTAAAAATATATTTTAAAACTAATAAAGTAAAATAATAAAAGTATCAATAATTTGCCAACATTGTCTAAATATGATATTTTTCAAAGTGCTTAAAAATATTTTTTGAGTGCCTAAAAGGTGCTTATTTTTTGTTGAAAAATTTGGCTGATTGAGGTTTCAGTAAGTGGTGTAATTCTTCTACCATTTAATAGTAGAAATAATAATATCTAGGATTTAAACAATTACATCAGTTAATATGCTTCTGCACCTGAATGCAATAGTTTTAGACATCACTGTTCTCTCTCTAAATCATTCAGATGCCCTCACAAGCTTTCTCTTTGGGAAGAAAGAAAAATTATTGAAATAGTGTCAAATAAATTGATATTTGTTAATGAATTCAGATGTCTCAAAGGTTCTTTGAATGATAATGTGTTTTCTAAAATCATGGTCCGTAGCGTTTTTTAAAGGTGTTTTTAAAAAGTTCTTAATTTTCCCTTTTCGAAAAGGAGATTTCTTTTCTTTACCATGTTGGTTTTCGCTACGTATTATGCAAAAGCATGCTTTTCACATTGTTCTATTCAACATTTTCCCATTTCATCCAACCAAAATCTATTTCGGCGTACCGTTGGTCCGTAAGGTATGACACAGCCGATTATTTTACATGTTTAATGAAATACTTGCGAGTCCGTGTGTGCTTCTACTGCATTTTGTAAGATATTCTCCATATCAGGCTTCATTTTCCACCCTCTGATATCGAATGGAAAAACCTCTTGATCTTTTTATAATAGCATTTAATATTATCAAGAAAAGAGTTCTTTATCAGAAACTGGTTATTTTATCATGAAAATTATTTTGCATTTTGTTAGTATTTAGTGCTTTAAAATATTTATTGAGTGCTTAAAAAGTACTTAAAGGGTGCTTATTTTTGTGGAAAGATTTAACTACGCACCCTGAACATGCTTTCTTTTAGCATGTTGGTCTACACTAGTAATGAAACTTCTACAGCAGACTTCAATTAACAAAGTGTTTGTTTATTTTAAGGGCCTCATTTACATCACTGAATTATGACAGCATATTATTAAAATTATAGAAGAATAAAACTAGTATGCATGTAGGTCGAAAACTTTGAACTAACAAACAAATGGTTTGAATATGGAAGGTTATACTGTGATATTCATTTTCCTTTCATCTATTTTTTTTAATCCTATTACATATCTGCTATTTTTAAAATTTTTCAAAGTGTGTAGTAAAATTGCTGTCATATGGGGTGAAAAAAAGCATATTTTTAAATTTAAGAGCTTAAACGCACCATTGTATGATTCTCAAATACTTTTATATGTGTGTTTAATGTATTTATATGCACTAGTGATCAAAATTATTTTAAATATATAAATTAGAAATAAACAGAAAGCATTAATCTTACTCCCCTTTTAAGTATAAAAATAAAATTTATTGCAAAATAGATAAAAAATTGGAAAGTATGCATTTATGAAAATTTTTCTTAATGGAAGCTTACAATAGAAGCTGCTATAGTAAGAATCATGAAAGCAAGGAAGCGAATGGCTCACAATGTTTTAATTACTGAAGTAAGTATTTATTCATGTACTAATTAGGTTTTTATTCTTATACATTTGAATGTGTTGTACAAATAAGTAAACATTGTTTCCATTCATTTTTAAGCATTAAGGAACAAGAATTTTTATAGTGATCTTTGTTCCTTTTGTTTATCTTCTCAAAAGAAGCACCATCGCTTCTCTTCAACATAAACCATTGTCACTCCAAATCCTTTACAAGGCAGAAAGTTGTTATCCAAAACTTAAATAAGAATTGTGGTTATGGTACACTCGTTCATGATGAAACAACTTGTTTCATCTATACATTTTTCAAAATAAATGTAGTTGATTTAAAACTGCAATTTTTGTATGGTCATTATTTTTTTTTATCTTAAAATACCGGGATTGGTTTATAAAACAGAGTTTCCACAGTCCAGAGTTCCCATCGTCCTTTAAAGTAATTAATTTTAGTACAAGGTTTTTAAAAGTCCTTAATTTTCAGTATCACTATAATTGATGGAAACAGTTATACAAAAACATTAAAGACAAGAAGTTGTTCTTTCATCACCTAGAATGAGACCATGCATCGAGGGTATAGCATTTTAGAGAGACAAGAAGAAATGTGTGCAAGGCAAGGAGGAAAAATCATGTCCTTTCATTAATATATTGGTTCTATTATAAATTCTTTCTTTTGCTTAGAATGGTACCCGATGAAGAAAGGGGATCATTTTAAAAGAAAAGAATAGGGCGTTGACAAGAAGAATACTAATTCTGAGGTAATTCAGTTCTACTAGTCGCGCTCATGCATATAGTAACGAAGTAGAGCCCAAGAAACGAAGTAACCGAAAAATTTATTCATGGCAGAAAATATTTCTGAACAACTTGAAGAATTGAATCTAATAATATTTCAATAGGTAATTAATAACTATAAATTTATAAAAGCAGTATCAATTTTTAAAATTCCCAATTGGACTAAAATGTAAACAGCTCTGTAATAAACAAGGTGTGAAAAAAATTGAATTTTTTTCCCTTGAAAAATCCCAGCCTTCCCTAGGTTTTTTTTTATTTTAAAAAAAACTGGGGTTTATCAGGTTTTTTCAGAAATACTTTGAATTTTTATTTTCGAATATCTAATTAGAGTGCATGATTTGCTTCTAACATGAATGGGTCAGGGAAAATATGGAATTGTCAGGGAATTTTATTTTAACTCTGCAGCAAAGAATAGTCAGTAAATCTTGCAATTTTTCAAAACACCTGGAAAATTCCTATATCACACCTGGAAAATAGCCAATCTTAGAATTGTTGGTTACAGTAATCAGTTAAATAAATTCTAACTTCTATTACAATTATTTTATAAAATTCCACTTTTTAGTGAAACTTGCAATTTTCATTCTATTGAATGTTTTTGCTCACAAAATCTAATTTTTGATATTACAAATAAAAAAAATCGAAGTTTCCTGGTGAAAAATTGCATAATATAGTTTTAAAAAAATGGTTTCGATTTCCTTGAAGTGTACCTAATTTATCTGGAAAAGTCAGGGAATTTTTTTTTCTGATATTGAGTGGGAACCCTGAGTTAACTATTTGGTTACTATTTATGAACTTGCTTTGCTGCAATGTAACAATATTTTCGGAGGTTTTAGATAGTAACATTATTATTTTTGTTTCTTAAGGATAAACAGTTTATTATATAAAAAATTAAATCTAACTCGATTAAAAGATCACAATTTTTTTTTTATTGTAGTATATTTAAAATTTATAATGTTTTAAAATTTTAACTTAGATTTTTATTATTAATTATTTTTTTTTGGTTATCATTGCAACTTAATATTCTGTTTTAATTTTGTAAATTTCTATTCAACTTTTGGTTACTTTAATATTAGTTAATGTTTTTTGCCAGATTATTTAAATTAAATCAGATTAAATTTGTCTGGGCCCACTTTGGCAAAGCCTGGTAATAAATACATCAGTACTTGCATTATAATGAAATTATTATCTTTTTTACTTATTTTTTTTTAAAAAAAAGGAAAAAGAGATAAATAATTGGCATGAATAATTGGAAGAAATGAATACTTGAGAATAAACAATTATTATATTATTTTTAAGATTCTTAATTTTAAGAAAAATCCTTAATAATTTCAAAAAAAGTCCTTAATTTTGGTTTTGTTAAAGGAGTGGGAACTCTGTAAAATGATATTAATTTGTTTATTAATTAAAATTAATTTGATATTTAAAAACGTTAGAAATAATGTGATTGATAATCATACCTAGATATGTTATTTGATGTCTATATTAATAGTCAAGATGACCTTGATTGGTATCCATATTCTGTTTAAAAGTTTAACCCATTTTGAATTGTAGTTGTCTAAAATATTCATTTCTAATGATAATAGGTATTTTTATTAACTTTTGCAACTTGCGTACTTCTATGCTACAAAAAGGTTATAAGGAGGTCTATTTACAGTTACAAAATTTGACATGAAGGATTACTTAATCAAAATTTTAATTTTTGAAATTTTTCTCTTAGACGTTGGTCTTTTTCTCAATATAAAATATTTCAAGGCCAATTTTAATTGTTAATACAGTCAAGCCCTGCTATAGTGAACACTGTTTATAGTGTATTCTTGGATATAGTGAATGAAATGTTCGCTCCTGTGCCTTGCTACACACGCATAGTGTTATTTTTTGTGGATATACAGAACCAAAAAAGAGTGGAAGTTGAATATTATGAATTTTTTTCTGTCTTCGACTGATTTATTTTCTTCATTTTTTAAGTAATAATTTTGAAATTTCTACTTCAAAGTAAATACTAATACAGATTTTTAAACCCATCTATAACAGATAATGTAGCAATAAGCATTTTTTCTTGTTTGCTTCATTATTGAATAGCATCATTGAATTGGTTTGGCATTCAAAAAACCGCAATCTTCCAGTATCTGGACAAATGCTTCAAGTCAAAGCAGATGAATTTGCTGAGCTATTTAGTGCGACTACTTTTATGCGCTCGAATGCCTGGGTAGAGAGGTTTAAAAAGTGGAATAATATAATCGGGAAATGTTTCCATATCTGATGTATGGATTGCTCATCAGCTAAGGATTACTATTTTTATCTTTTTATATGCAAGGCGAAGAGAAATAAAAATTAACACATTTGTGTTGCTGTGTATTGTTTTTTAGTAATTTTTGTATTTCATTTTATTGGTCATTTATTTAAATAATCTGTAATAAAAAGGAGGAATTTGAAAACATTAGTTAAAATTGTTTGCGGAACGGATATAGTGAACCCAAATTTCGGTCTCTTGAAGGTTTGACTGTATTAGTCCTTTGAGTGTAAAAATATTTCGTTTTTTTTTTTTAGATACTTTGTGCAAGCATGTGATTGTTCCGTTATAGCGAATCGCAAGAGCATTCATTTACTGAATTCCACAAATCGATAATTATCTTCCGACAAAATTTCTCCGACAGCAGCTTCTTTTTTTTTTCTTCCTAACTTCTCATGCACTTAGGATAACAATTTTATTTTATGTAAAATTGTAAGAGAAAAATGTAACTTTGAATAAACTTGAAGAGCTGGAGAAAAAAAAATTCCATAATAACTTTGGCTATAATTAAGGAATTACTAAAGCAAACATAAAATTAATGAGATAAAAATTTATTATGAAATGGGAAATATTCAAAAGATTATTCGTTAGAAAGAATAGCTTTTTTTCTTGTTTTTTTTTTTAAAGTTTATATTTTAAAGAGTTGCAATTTAAATAGAAATTTCGATTTGTAATAAACGAATAATTTAATCAATGTGATATAATTGCTCCCTTTTTTTATATGCTTGAAGGAACTAGTTTTTAACATATGAAATGAAATTTTAAAATCTCACATTTCACTGATCACTTTTCAACGGGCTCAATACCATCCGAAATCCGTGTTTCGATTAATTTCTTTTTTTGTAGTTAATGTAATTGATTTTCTCATGATTTTTATGATTTCAAAATTATTACAGCTCTGTTATTGCCATAAATTTCACGGTTTTTAATTTTTTTTAATACTAGGAGAATTTGCCAAGTGCGGAAAATGTGTATTTTTTTCTTTGCAATATATGTATTCTTTTATGCGTTGATAAGAAAACTATTTACTAGATAAATTTTATAAATGTTACTTTTATGCTTTTATTTATCTTCTATGTACAGAAAGGTAAAAGTGTCAGACAATTTCTTCTTTCTACAATCATACGGAGATCTTAAACTGCTGTATGATCTTAACTAGATTTAAGATGATCTTAACTGTGTAAACTTAAAATTTTTCTTTTTACTATGCATTGTGATTCCACTCAATTAATCTTGCTTATTGTCTTCTTATTGCTATGTGTTTGCTGGCAAACTGTACAGGAAGGCTTTTGTTTAACACACATAGTATTTTTTTAGTTTCAATTTTGGTAAATCTTTGATTATTTTATAGCATTTATTAATCAAAAGTAAAGTTTGCATTTCTGTCAATTTGATATGGTATTTATTTTATTTTTCTCCCAATAAATTATTTTCCAATCAAATTAGAATGTAAATTAAATAGCCACATACATTACTAATGTATATACTTGATACGTTAAATAGGTTACTGAACAGTTGAAGTCTAGATTTATTCCAAGTCCTGTAGTTATTAAAAAGAGAATTGAAGGCTTAATAGAACGTGAATATTTGGCCAGGACAGCGGAAGATAGGTATGCATTTCTCTCTCTTTTACAGTTAATGATCAGAAATGTCAACAATCGCTTTGGTGAATGTCCAAAATATTTTATATTAATATATTTGTTGATTTTATTATATTTATTCAATATCTGCGGAGGATAGATTGGGAGAAACATCAGTGTTCGAAGTACCGGTTAAATGCATCCTCTGCAGTGGCACTTAACTAGAGCTATCGGACATTTACCAAAGCGACCACATGATTGTCAACGACCACCCATTTCGTTCATTCCCATTAACATATATGCTATGTGTATATATATACACACACACATATATATATGTGTGTGTTTGTGTATATAACATATATACAGTGGTGGCCAAAAGTGTGGACACTTTTTGAAAGTTTCATGTTTTTCAACTTTGTGTGCTTGTAGAATACATTAGTTTTCACTTAAATACAAACGTTTATATATCAAATTGAAGGTAATTTAATGTAAAATTTAATAATAAATACAGTATTACAATATCTGTATTACAAAAAAAGTTATGCAATTAATTGTAAGATCTATCTCAGATTTGCATTTTTTTAAAGTGATACTTACACAATCAATACCTAGTAGGATAACCCTTAATTTTTAAGACAGCTTCACTGCGTCTTTTCATCGAGTGAACGAGTGTTTGGAGTTCATCTTTCGTAATCACATGGTGC
>NC_092205.1:103364170-103375057 GCF_043381705.1 Parasteatoda tepidariorum | reverse complement strand
AGAATTCATTAATATTTAATTTTTCTATCGGTAGTAGCACTTGTGCATTTTTTTCGGCCTGATTTGGCATCCTGAATGCCAAAAAGTACATCGAAAATGTCCTGAAACCAAAATTGATACCTTCCATCAGGGATCTCTTCCCCAACACCAAACCATTTATTTTTCAGCAGGATTCAGCTCCATGCCACACAGCAAAAGTATGCAAAGCATGCTTTTGAAATAAAGGCATAGATATATTACCATGGCCAGGAAACAGCCCTGATCTCAATCCAATTGAAAATTTGTGGCGACGTTTGAAAATCCTTGTACGAAAAAAACGTCCATCCAATAAAAGACAACTAAGTGAAGCTATAATTGATTCTTGGCACCATGTGATAACGAAAGATGAACTCCAAACACTCGTTCACTCGATGAAAAGACGCTGTGAATCTGTCTTAAAAATTAAGGGTTATCTTACTAAGTATTGATTGTGTAAGTATCACTTTAAAAAAAATGCAAATCTAAGATAGATCTTACTATTAATTGCATAACTTTTTTTGTAATACAGATATTGGAATACTGTATTTATTATTAAATTTTACATTAAATTACCTTCAATTTGATATATAAACGTTTGTATTTAAGTGAAAATTAATATATTCTACAAGCACACAAAGTTGAAAATAACGAAACTTTCAAAAAGTGTCCACACTTTTGGCCACCACTGTATGTATATATATATATACACACATATATATATTAATGCTTTTCTGAATTTGAGTAGAACACATATAACTAAGGGTACTCCAAAAAATGAAGATTTTTATTTTGTCTGGTGGTGTTTCGACAGCGCATCAAAAAGATCACTGACTTGTGGAATGATGCAGGTTCATTTATTAACAAACAGAATAGCAGTGGTTAGTTTACAGAAAATTAACATGGGTATGGTTCAGATAATTTACAAGATTCAGTAATAAATTAACAAAAAAAATATTTGTTACTGTTGTGTACACATTGCTAATTTTACCAGTTACTTAAAACTTTGAAGAAATAAAATTTAAATTGCAATGTAATTAAAAAGCTCTGTCAACTTGGCAATATACTGTGTAGTGTTAGCATAATATAAAATCTGCAATTTTAATTTTTTCCTGAAATCTTCAAAAAATAATGTTTCAGCAGTAATGAGTTAATATTATAGTTAACAAAAGAAGTTAAAAATTTAGATTTTTAACTTCTTTAGCAATAAATTGTTCTCCTGGTCAAAGGGCCAGTTGTGGTAGAAATAGGTATGGGACAAGTATCATTCGGAACAAACAAAATAAGTAATAATAGAACATTAACTGTAGAAAAAATCATGAAGTCAAATGTGCAAAAACGATAAGCATTTTCGATGTTCTTTAACAGTCATCTGACCGGTTATGGTGTGTTTAGTGTTAAATGTTGGCATGTTTGTTGTCTTCTAAGTTAGATTTGCAGTGTGTATATTAATTGTTCATTTACAGCATTGAAATAAATGACTCATTAATTAATATTCTATTTTTACTTTTAGAAAACTCTACACATATGTGGCATGAGTAGCACTTCTGCATTCTTTAGCAATTTGTGATGATAAAAAAAAAACTCTTTTAAAAAAAAATTATTAAAAAAAACATGACTGGTCATGCATAATATTCATTTGCTCATTCTATAGTCATGGACATACTTTGGGAAATGAGCTCAGTGAACAGAATGAATTTGTTTTACTTCTGTCCCCTCACTTCTTCTCTGTCTGTGTATGTAATAAAGAATTGCTTACTTTGAATAAATTGATTTTGTGATTTCTATTACATTTTGAATTTATGTACACCATGTATAATGACTTTTATTTTTGCTCCAGTTTTTTTCTATATTTTGTTACATATTCCTCGAAAATATTTTTGTTGTGTTGTAGTAGTTAATAAATATGTTTTTTTAATTTTATTTCAAAAAAAGTGTATTGGAATCTTATTCAAGTTAAATTTTTCCGATTAAAAAATATTTTTTTTAAAAAACTATGTTCTTTTATTTTTCTCAGTATTTTTTAAACAAAATGTTTCTCCAGCCATCCTTTTATAATCACAAATATGATACAAGCTCTAATAAATTGAAAAATATCTTTTTTTCTAGTTTAGCTTGAAGTATATTTTATGAGCTTTAACAGTAAAGTGTACAATGCTGTTAGTATAAAATAAAATCAGTTGTTCATTTGTAAAATATCTGAACATAGGAGGTTTATTTCATTGATATCCCAATTATTTTACTTTTATTCAATTAAATTGCATTTAAAGTGATTGTTATAGTGTACTTTTTAGATAACTATTTATTTAATCTTTGTATAAATGGCATTTTTACTTTTTAATTCTTCATTTTTAACAATTATAATGCATATAAAGTTGTTGTTTTATTATAATTATTCTAAATTAATAACCATTGTAGATAAATGTTATTTTTCTTCTAGTTTTTACTTCATATATTATCACTCTGATTTAAACTACATTATGGAAACTTCATTTTAAATTTTTTTTTTTTTTTTTAAAGAAAAAAGCCTTTTTCCCAGTTTGTTTCTTTTCAATTTATGATTATTGTTTTCAAGAGAAACCTCCTATGCTGTAGAAAGGTGTTTGAAAATATCCTGGATTTATTTTTGGAATAATAAAGAAATTTAATTACAGAAATTGCTCTCATGCCTTTTTAATTTACTAATAGCTACAGCTGACGTCTCATGCTTGATATTTTATGTTTTACTTTTAGCCAAGCTTAACTCTAATCGAACGTGTTGAAGTTGTACAGTTTTGTATAAAGAATAAAATGCATATATAAACTCTCTTTTACTGCATTCTTCCTTAATTTGATACAGTCAAACTCCGCTATAGCGAACCTTCGAGGGACCGAAATTTTGGTTCACTTTTTCGTACTGCAAATAATTTTAGCTAAGTTTTCCGAACTGCTCCCTTTTATTACACATTATTTAAATAAATGACCCATGAAAAGAAATACAAAAGTTATTAAAAAGCAACATGTAGTAACAAAAAATTTATTAACTTTTATTTTTTATGACTCTTCGCAGGGTTGGGTTTTTGCTGTCGATAACTGGTTTTTGCCATGACAGTGGTAAAAACTGTCAAAAACCTACTGTTTTCTTTAATTTATGGCCTATAGCGGACAATATATTATTTTCACATAATTGCCTTTGTAAATGATTGCTATTGATTTTGCAACTATATACATGTATTCTTATAGAAGGATATACATTCATATCGAAATATTGTAATATACTTATTGAAAATAGTGATACTTATTTTTATCATTATAGCTTGATTTGCAAAGGATTCAAAATTTTGCTCTTCTTAATTGTTAGAAATAAACAAACAAACAAAAAAGCTTGGAACTATTAATAAATTCAAGAACTAAAAAGAAGAACTTAAAATTTGGCATTTCTTAAATATTAGAAATAAGCTAAACAAAACTTGTAGCTACTAACAAACTCAAGCAACTAGCAAAGTCAAGAATGACTTGACATTCTTCAGTAATGTAATATGCCAAACAAAATGATGCTTGGAAATGTTGAAAATTTTGTTTAGTATCCTAATATTTTACTTCAAATAGTATGTTTTGATAGGGAAAATGCAAGAATCTGTTCTTAAATATCTTTTAACAACTTTTTTTCTAATTTTATTGCCTAAAATGAATTAATTTTAAATTACAAGCAGTTAAACTCAAATAAAAATATAGTTTTACCAAAACTATGGGTTTTTGACATGACAGTAAAAACCGTCATGTGTTAAAAACTTGCCAACCCTGACTCTTCGTCTTACGTACAAAATGTTTAGGGATGGGAAACTGAGGGTAGGAGATGCAAACAGGAAAAAATGCTACATTCCACTCTGTAGATGGTTTTAAAAAGTCGATCTATGTAGAATCTTCAAAATTACCAAAAAATGAAGAAAAAAGTTCATAATATCCAATTTCCTCCCTTTGGTTCACTCACTATAGCCCAAAACTTGACATTATACGTGCGTAGCAAGGCACAGGAGCGAACATTTTGTTCACTATATCCGGGAGTTCACTATAGCGAGGTTTGGCTGTATTTATGTTTCTTAGAACTATGCACACATTTATTAAAAGAATTTGCATCTAAAAATTATGGATTATAAATATTTATTGTGTTATAATAAATTATTTCTCCTTTGTTTATAATTCTCATTTTCACAACTAGTATGTCTTTTTTTTTTTCTTCTTTTAATGAATAATAATATAAGCATGAAATAGCACTCGAGACAAAATTTTATCTCCAAGTAATGTATAAATCTATTTTTACATTGCTTCAATAATTGTGTTTAAATTATTTAATTGGCGTTAAAATTAAAATAATATTTTTGTAAAGCCATCACTGACATGTAAAAAAAAAAATAGTTATACAGGGTGCGTACCGTTTTTAAAAAGTGCTTAAAGGTGCTTATTTTCGATTTTTTAAAAGCCCATAAAGGTACTTTTTTCATTGGGTGTTTTTAAAAAGTACTTAATTTTCCCTTTACCATGTTGATTTTCGCTACGAACTATGCAGAAAGACACTGCTCACATTGTTCTATGCAACGTTTTCACACTTAATTCAACCCCTATCTGTTTCGTCGCATCGTCAGTCCGTAGCGTATGAAAACGCCATTTGATTTACAACATGGTTCAAAAATTTTGACAATTGTCAAATACAATGCCAAAAAAAAAAATTTTTTTTTTTTTTGGACATGACTGTTAAAACCGTCAATTGTCAAAAACTTTCCAACCCTGCCTAATTATTATATTTTTTTAAGTGCTTAAAAATATTATTTGAGTGCTTAAAAGGTGCTTATTTTTTGTTGAATAATTTGGCTATGCACCCTGTTATAACAGGGGTTGATAATTGAATATTAATGGTCAAAGATTTTAAAAGTGAAGCAATGATTGTCAATTAGATATCGTGAAAGTATTGATGTCTGCCAGTTGAACAGTCACTGAATTATTAGTTGATGGAGGATGCTTTTTAATAATTAAATTAAAGCGTTGTAATCAGGGTTTTGGACAGGATGCATGGTTTTTACTGTGCCCAACTCTGATAAAAGGTAAAAATTCTGAAAGGTTTAACTATTGTACACAGCATTACATATATTAATGAATATTTGATATTTTTTTATACAATTTGCTTTAACTTATTAAAGGAAAATATTTATAAGTTTTGAAGCTCCACAGTTCATTGAACGACAAAATTGAATCCTTTAAATATGAATAAATATGCTTTTAATTCTGATAAACTATGTTTTTGCACAAGGATAAATAATGCACTATTAAAAATAATAATAAACTTTTTTAATAAAACAAAAACTTGTCTTCATTTTCTTCTCGTTCAAAAATTAGCCTTTTGTTTTTCACACTATTTTTTTAAAATTATGACACTTTTAATAAAAGGGACAGGATAGTTTAAACTCCCTTCTGTCCCAAATCTTGCGAACTCTGTTTGGCAAGCTCTTATAATCTATCTTCAGTTGTGTTTAATTCTATTATTTTAACAAAGAGTTGAGTTCCAATGTGAGTTAACAAATTTCATTGATTTTTGTAAAAATTTGATTTTGTTAAAATAAAATCATTTAAGAAACAGGTAATTTTTTTTTTTTATAGACTCAAGATAACTTTAATATTTACAACTTTTTTTCTCTGAAATTATATATCTTCTTTTTATTCCATTTAGAGAAAATAATACCTTATATATAAATTAAAACTTTTTCATTTCATAATATATGCTATAATTTTTTTTTCTCTTTGAAATTTTTTGCAATTGTTTCTTTTAATGCGATTCAAAGGGTTAAATATGATTTAAATAATATCAGTTTTTTAGATAGTACTTTAAAATCAAAGCATGGGGTAAAACAGTCAGTAATGAGTAAATTGGAGCTTTGTCATATTTAATAACAAACTAGATGAGTTGAGATTTCTTATTCAAATGCAGAATATTAAATGTAACAAATTTATTTTGCTATGTCGCAAAATTTTACTATAATGTATGAAATATTTAAAATAATAAAGAAATTAAGAGTTCAAATAAGAGTTAGATCATCTCATTAAAATGTGGACATTTTAAATTCATTCATTTGAAAAGTATTTAATATGTTATGCTAGTTAATATTAATTCTGGCGGCAAAACACTCAATATTTAAATGCTATTAAAATTTATTTTTAAAAGCTTATTCTAAAAAAAAAATATTTAAGTTAAAATTTAAAAAAGAGTAATTATTTAATCGATTTTTTTTTAATTTATTTATTTATTTATTTTTTTTGAGGAAGAAAATGGCAATCTGAATTAAAAGACATATAAATAGGTGAAAGATTACAAAATCTTGTGCCCGAGATGCTATGGAAGCATCTATAGAATATAATTTGAACAAAGTTTGATAAATATTAAATAAATGTAATTTAAAAATACGGAGCAAACATATCTTTAAAAATTAGTCTTTTTTTTTCCCCTCTCCAAATTGTAAGTAGAATGATTATTGAAACTTATACTTAAAGCATTAAAATATAATAAAAATTGTGAGTGAGCAATACTTCTGTGACTTAGAATACAAAAAAAAACGGTGAGTTTGCGTGGAAGGCCGAAATTGTACGAAGACAAGGAATTTGAAGAATTATTGGAAGAAGATTCTCCTAAACGCAAAAAAGAACTTGCTCTTCTATTACAAGTATAATTCAGCAAGCAATTTCATATCGTTGGGAATGATCCAAAAACAAGGAAGTTGAACTCCATACAAACTGAAGCCAAGAGACATTAAACGTCGATTTTGCTATTTGGGAACACATCAATAAGAAGTCGCCAGACCTTGTTCCTTCATATTATGACCTATTCCGGCACATGGTCTGTCTGAGCAGAATCATTTGAAGAAACCAAGGAATTCGTGGATATTCTCGAAAGATGCAAGAGTTCTTCCGACGTGGTTATCCGAATTCTCAAAGAAATATGGGGGAAATTAGTGTCTAGTAATGGAGAAGACTTTGAATAAAAGATAATGTTTCACAATAACTTGCTAATTTTTGATAGAAAACGGGGGAAACTTATTTGTACTCTCAATAAGATATTAAGATTATGTAAAATATAAATTTTAAAAAAATTAAAATACGATTCACTACAAAATGCAAAAAATTGTGGTCGCCTTGCGGCGATCACAGGTTTCTAATTCGCAAAGTGGCTGTTGTTAAATTTTTTTTGGAAAAGAAACTATTGTGTTTTCCTCTTGGACATCTTTAACTGTTAACCCTGACTTGCTCGGTACACAATTTCGCGGACATGTTTACATGCAGCTCAGACACATTCTGCGTAAATTCTTTTGATGACTGAACAGCCAATTGAGATCATTAACATTTTCGGATTGGTGCAATGGTGTTTGATAGAGATTGTAAGCTGCATCATACACCGTTTCGTATTCACAAGTTCATACATGAAATATGATTTGAAAACCGGTCTTTTTTTCAATTTTACATGAATAGTGAATGAATCATTTATATTGCGGGGAAGACAGTCAACGGTCTTGTGCTAGTTATTGGGTACGTTGACAACTTTCCTTTTATCCCTAACTGGTGATCAACACCCAGTACTCGTATTTGCATGAAAGGAGTTCGGTAGGGTTCAATTCTTTCAACTACTTCATGCGTTCACGTTTGAGAACGGAATTCTTTCGTTTCTGTGTAACGCTTAAGGTCTGCCTTCTTTGGCTTTTCCAGTTTTTTTTCTTGCTTCAACTCTAACTTTTGGGAGGCAGTTTGGATCCTCTTTATTTGTGATATTCACCTGAACTAGTATTGAAAACGATCCAGTTTGAACTGTAGGGTAGAATTTCTGATTCTTAATTAAAACAAAAATATTGTTCAAATGATGAAATCCTCCTTTATTCACAACTCAAGAAGTATTTATGGGATCTCTCTGGCCCCATATCTCAAAAATAAATTCACGAACTTAATGCATAACAAAATTAAAAGTTGAAAAAAGAATTATCAAACAACAGCCATTACTCTTGATTATTGTAGTTGAAAAGTGAGGACGCCATGAAATCCCAACCAAGACCCATTTTGCCTATTGGTAAAAAACAATGTTAACAACTAACGGTTTCTTAATCTAACCGTTCAAAAGAAAAATTAATCTTTTACAAGTGGTTAAATTCAGAAGTTCGGTTTCTTGGTCACTATTTGTTGAACGTAATGAATGTGTTACGTAAGATACACAAAATAATTTACTTATCGCAATTATTTTTCAGGAAACTTAAAAAATTACGTTCCCAATGACATTAGAAATTTTAATATCCGTTATTTTTTTATTACATACTAGTTTTAATAATAATGCAACAACGAGTATTTAATTATACAATATTCACTTTTTCTGTTTCAAAAAAATGCCGTGCCGTAACATCGTCTCGTTTTAAAAAAAAAATCTTAATGAGTTTTTAAATTGAGGTAATTTTTTTTACTGTTAAAAAAATTATTATAACACATTATTTTATAATGTAAAAAAAATTTTTTTTTTTTTTTTAGTTGCCTAAACTCTCTTCTATAATAATAGATAAAAAAAAAAAATTGTAATATGTATATACATTTTTTTGCTCTTTTTCTCTTTTAAAAATAAAAATATATTATTATCTTGTTTTATAAAGCAGAGTTGTATAAAATTTTTAATTTTTTTTGAAAAAAACTCATTTTCATTTTTTTAAATCTGTTAAAGAATTTTAGAGAGAAAAGTCATTTCGTTAAAGTAATAATGTAAGGCGTGTTTCATTAATAGTTTCTTATTTTCTATTAATGCAAAAATAGTATAGAAAGTATAAATAATAATTTTTAAACTGTGTTGGATTACAGTAATTAATGTTTTGTTATGTCTTGAGCAGAGACTTGTGCTGACACTTTCAGCAAAATTTCGGTTGAAAATGTTTACCCTGATAGGATATTAGCAAATGCGACGACCATAACAGTACATTTGTTAGCAAAATGACATCCTTTAGCTTTTTATTGCTTATGGAATATTGGTTACTAAGCATTTAATTTCTCATTCTTTAATTAGTGCTACCAAGCTGGCAACATTGCAGGAAAAAAAAGGGGGGAAAGAATATCTACTACATAAATAGAATAACCAGGCCACCAACATCTGACCCCCAAACTGTCAAAATGGATTTTTAAAAAAAAAGTGGTATCGAGCAGCAGGTGTGGGTAGTCAAAAGATAAGAAAATAATCTTGTAAAAGGAGTAACACTATATAATATTATATACATGTACTTCTTATAATTTTTCCATTTTTGAACGGTGTAAACATCTTTTGGCGGCGATTGGTCTTGGAGAATCATAAAATGTTAAATAAGTAAAAAATTTAATGAGAATTAAAATTATTAATTAACAAAAGAAAGCAAGCTACATACTAATTTACAAAAGAAAATCAAAGCTAACAATTAAAATAAGCTATGCAATTAATAGTTATAAAAACAAATTATAAAAGATAATTAACAAACAAAACGAGCTGATATTTAATAATTAGCAAACAAACCAAGCTAACAATAAATTACAAAAAATAACAATTAATGTAAAAAAAAAAAAGAAAAAACTGACAATTTATAACTATAAAAAAACAAACTAACAATTAATAAGTAGCAAAAAAATAATAATAATAATAACTGTTAACTTGTAATTTAATACCTTTACTGCTGTTTTTGCAGTAGACATTATTTTATTTTACATTCAAAATAATTATGATATACTGTTTAACACATAGTATTAAAAGTTAAGTAAACAACTTTTAAATTTTTTGTTTACTTCGAAATCGTTAAAAGTGCGCCGCAACAAAAAAAANTAGTCAAAAGATAAGAAAATAATCTTGTAAAAGGGGTAACACTATATAATATTATATACATGTACTTATAATTTTTCCATTTTTGAACGGTGTAAACATCTTTTGGCGGCGATTGGTCTTTGAGAATCATAAAATGTTAAATAAGTAGAAAATTTAATGAGAATTAAAATTATTAATTAACAAAAGAAAGCAAGCTACATACTAATTTACAAAAGAAAATCAAAGCTAACAATTAAAATAAGCTATGCAATTAATAGTTATAAAAACAAATTACAAAAGATAATTAACAAACAAAACGAGCTGATATTTAATAATTAGCAAATAAAACAAGCTAACAATAAATTACAAAAAATAACAATTAATGTAAAAAAAAAAAGAAAAAACTGACAATTTATAACTATAAAAAAACAAACTAATAATTAATAAGTAGCAAAAAAATAATAATAACTGTTAACTTGTAATTTAATACCTTTACTGCTGTTTTTGTAGTAGACATTATTTTATTTTACATTCAAAATAATTATGATATACTGTTTTACACATAGTATTAAAAAAAATATGTAAACAACTTTTAAATTTTTTGTTTGCTTCGAAATCGTTAAAAGTGCGCCGCAACGAAAAAAAAAAAGGTTGACAATTATTGAATTAGAAAATGAAAATTATCTTCTGCAAAAGAGGAAACACATGAAGGGAAAGAGTGTGTTAATTAACAAAATCCATTTTGGCTCATCATGTGCCCCCCAAATTAGTGTATAAAAATTTCCGTTTTTACGATTGTTTAGTATATAAAGCTCTAATTTCTGGCAGAGTTTGAAAATTATAAGTTAATATTAAAGGGAGTTACGGAGTGAGTCGCGTGCGTAGCTCCGGAGTCGAAATTTATCCGTTTTTTAGCTTATATTCCCTCTTTCCCAAAGAAAACAAATAATTTTTATAATGTAACATTTTCTTCACGTTGAAATATCGAAAAATTAAATTTTAAGAAATAAAATAAGTTAAATAGAAAAAAATATTAAAAATTAATCCGTGACCAGGACCGA